>NC_135734.1:29847500-30150000 GCF_041903045.1 Epinephelus lanceolatus | reverse complement strand
TTCACATTTTCACCTCATCTTGGCAGCTAATTTAATTTTATATTGTATTTATTGATCTGGCCAACTTCAATTTCCTGCAGCGGCGTGATTCTGTTGCACGATGAAAGCGATAATGTAGATGAACAGGCGGCGATGGCGAGGATGGAAATGGTGATGAAGAGCGTGGTGATGATAATTTCTGCGGGTGATTGTGATTGCGATGAGTTTGTATGCTGATTAGAGCGGTGTCTGAAGATGGCTGGGGTCGCCGCAGTGTAGGTGAAGCCATCAGCTGCACTGTGTATTTTTAGTATCTGCCAGCCATCAGTAGGCTGCCATGACAGCTATTCAGTAAACACATTCATATTTCATTATACTGGCCTCTCCCCTCTCCTCCCCCTGACGGCCTCTTATTGTCTTCTCTAGAGGTTGTTCAGTAATCCACTGAGACCTTACCTCATCCTACTGTGTTACCTGCACCCACACACATACGCACTCTGCTGTAAGTACTATAGTAGGAAGTCTTTTCTCATGGTTACTTAGCATGCACTTACTGAGTCTATGGCAGTTAAATTTAACAGTGTATAGGACCACTGTCAATACAAATACACCCACGTACTGTACGCATGCACCCTTGCACTTGTATTTACCGTATTGTGTGTGAAGCACACTCACACAGCGTGCCCATACCACGGACAGACACATACACACACATAGCTGCTGCTGGATGCTCCTTAAACAAAATATTACCTCATTTTTGATAAGTACTTTTTTATTATAGGGTGCATGTGTGGAGATGTTATGTGTTTGTCATGTCTGGAACTCATGTGGGTGTATTTCTTCACATGCTCACCCACGTACTGTTTCACCAGTGCTTTTCAAGACAGAGCCTCGCAAAAGAAAACACAATGGATGAAATGGCATTACATAACTCGCGCTACAAGCGCAGACTGAATTAGGGAGGCTGAGAGTTCATTCTTGACCCTGGAAACAGCAGTTGACAAAGCAGTTCAACTCAAGGTCCACTTACTTGCTTGTTTCAGAGCTTTCAACTCCATCAGACACTTCTTCAAAGACTTTGCCTAAAGGGAAGCTTCGGTATATTTCAACGTGGACTCTATTTTACCATGTTTGTTGCAGAGTCCGAAATTAACACCTGCCAAGCGCCAGATGTGGGTTAATTTTCCGTTTGGTGAGTAATTATCCGAGGCCCACTTGCCACACTGGCGGGTAAATGTTTGTACTAAAATAGTCATGTAATATAAAACTATGCTGGGTCTCTACTGGTTTTGGTATCATTTCAGGGCACACTGCACTGCTGCTCCTCTGCTGTCAGTGTCAGAGTTTCACAGACACACACGCACTACAAATGTGCTAGTTTTGCGGCACTATTTACGGTACAGGGCATCAGCTGATCTGCTGAAATACCACTTGCTGTCAGTCTGCTGCTAGCTTCCGTTAGCCTAATGTGTAGCTGAGGGTTATGAGTTATGGAGGCTCGGTCGTCTAAAGCAAGACGGTAAACTTGTTATTGCCTCCACATTGTCAACGGCAGCGACACTCAAACTGCATCGCTGCTTACCAGAGGGAACTTATTCACACACACTGAGGCTGTAGTGATGAGTTGGTAAATGTATTAAAATCATTTTGCTTGAAATTTTGCTCTGGCCTCTACTGTAAGTTTGTATTCAACATAATACCTTATTATTACAATGAAATGTACTGAAACAAATGTACATGTGACACAAAAAGCCAATTCATTATTTTGCCCGGTGGATTTTCTTTTTGATCTACCAGTCCTCGTGGCCGGCGAGTCAAAATGTTTATTTTGGACACTGTTTTACTGTCTAAGGGCCGAATGGGAATTACATTTTTTAAAAAAAATTGGTCCAGTATTGAGGGAAAGTGCTGCAGCTGGCAGCCAAAAAACAGGCTGCAGTGTAACCACTCGGGACAGTAACGCACTGTCCATGTTTGTTCACTAAAAGTGCTTGTTTTTGCTGCTGAAAGGCTCAGATGGTTATGCGGACAACATAATGGAAAGGACCCTAAAGAGAAATAAAATTGTATATTCACCTTTTGCTCGATCAGGTGCTCTGACAAATAGAGCTTCCAGTCAGAATGACCTTTCAACACAAAGTGCTCATTCGCCGTGCGTTTAAGAGGCAAATAAAATGACAGAGAGCAGAGGACATGCCCATACCACATTTATAGAGGTAGTAGTACATTCCCATGGATATTTCCTACCTCACATAATGACCTGCTCTACTTTTAACTACAGTTATAGAGCAAGTTGTCCATTCTGATAGATTCTTTCTTTTATTCTGAGCAGGTAGCTGTATTTGTCAGAACACCTGTCTGTTTGTTCCTTCTTCCCTCAACAACTCAACTAGCAAGACTTCAGAACGAGACTCAGATTTGATCAGACACAATAACAAACAGACTGGATCATTTGAATAGGTTAGAAAATATGTGTAAGTTATTTTTCAGACACTTGATATTATTGTGAGACTGTCAGTGGGAAAAATTAGCATTTTTAGTAGATGTACATTGACGGTGCGCTGTTGCCCCAAGTGATTACTTTGTAGCCTGTTTTGCTGCTGCTGGCTTCAACTCTCTCTCAGTACTGGAAGGATTTCAAAGAACGTTGTCCTTATTAGTAACTTGGACACAAAAACATGGGAAAATAGTTTCAAAGTTGAAAAATACTAAAGTTTCTTTTTAAAATGGCAAAAGATCCATCCAGTACATGCTGATGGTTGCACTGACAAATGTATAGAGTGTGTCTGATTTCATATGTGTATGAAGTTTTGCTATCACTGGTCATATCCACAGAAAGCAATTCTGTACTTTGAAATTACCAATGTCAGTTGAAAAATAAATCTCAACTCAAGGTCCACTTACTTGCCTCAGATTTCAACCCTCATCAGCTTGACTTTTCTCAAGCGTAACTGAACTGCCCTTTTTCACAGCAGACATTTTACCTTGTCATGACAGGTAAGGCAAAGGTTTTACTCAACCATTAAGAATGGCTCAGTTTTATTAAAATTTTCCAGTAAGTCATGACAGTGTGCACAACACAGAGACCCTGAAACTTGCAACTAAATGGAATTCAGCCATCATGCATCTTATTGTTTACACCTATGCTTTTCCTTCTGTGACTGTCGAAATGTCTTTTCATGAAGAAGACCTGTAATGAAATCTTTCAACATCTACAGTTCTTCAGTCCTGTCAGTTATGCTGATGAAGACTGTTTATCTTCCTAGGAAAAGAAACAAGCTGATAAAACTGTGTGATGTGCTGGATAGCTCTGGAAAATGCTAGTATTGTAAGTGGGCCTTGAGGTGAGATTACTGTATCTGAATTAGTGAAATTTAAAGGACAACAATTCTAAAATCTGTACACAAATGAAACCAGACCTTCCTCATAAACTGTCAGAAGGACTGTCAGTTAATGTTAGATGGATCCTCAGCCATTTTCAGTCTATAAATGTATTTTATTCTATATGTCAGCCCATCCACACAACACTTATTTCACACAACTGAAGTGACAACATTTATAATTATATCTGTTACTACCCGCTAAAGAGTCTCACTGCCAATAACCAATAAGTGTAAGGAAGCAGCACAGCTTAATGGTCCATTACCAACCATCATTCATAATTTAAAGATCATTGTGATATCTGAAGGAATGAAGGAAGCATGACCTACCACATAGAGACTTTAAGTTTGGACCTTTACTGTATATGTCAAATGGCATTTATCAGTTCATCACGTGTTGTACCATTTCTAGAGTCCTGCAAAAAGCAATTATAGCCTCGCAGAGTTAATTTCAGACTGATTCCTTGTGTCATTTATTTCTGCATGTCAATAAAACGGTAATGGGTCATTGCTTATACGGTGGCATTTTAGTTAAGATCTGTCCCGTAGTTCCTGTACCCTACTGAAAAGAACATTTGTCTCTGCCTGTAATGAAGGCTTGTTGTAAATTTTCCTCATATGAATTATTCAGCTGCACTCAGCTGAACTGATCTTGGGTGCATTTTGTACATTGTAAGCGTATGTGTGTTTGTAACTGCTCCAGATAAAGATGACGTTACAGGTCTGCAGAGCACGAAAAAAGGGATAAAGCTGTTTGTATTGGATGGGATTTAGCATCAAATGAAGAGGATAAATAGTCCATCCAGGACTGATTGAGCCTCATAATGTA
This sequence comes from Epinephelus lanceolatus, assembly GCF_041903045.1. Taxonomy (NCBI): domain Eukaryota; kingdom Metazoa; phylum Chordata; class Actinopteri; order Perciformes; family Serranidae; genus Epinephelus; species Epinephelus lanceolatus. The sequence continues at coordinate 30,145,812 of NC_135734.1, read as the reverse complement.
ATACGGACTCAAGGATACAAGAGCGTAGCGAGGTGTGTGTGTGTGTGTGTGTGTGTGTGTGTGTGTGTGTGTGCGTGTGCGTGTGCGTGTGCGTGTGTGTGTGCGTGCGTGCGTGCGTGCGTGCGTGCGTGCCCATATGCGCCCGCGTGGAGCTCAGGTGTATGTTTGTGTACATGAGGAAAAAGATTCAGTTACAGCTAAATCATAAAGAAAGAGATACTGCATGTGTTGTGACAGTGAAATCCCTTTTTTGCCTGCCAGTGTGGTGTATTTGTGAAGATATTTTGGCATTAAATGTGGCTCAGGGGTTTGTTTGTGTGTATTTGGGGTTGAGAACAGTCTCATCTGCCAGTGATGTTAACCCTGCATGGCCTCCAGGGTCTGCAGTGTTAAATTCACTGTTAAATGTGTGGAGTTGTGAAGTGTTCTGCTGGGATTCTTCTCAGCACCTTAGCTCCACCGACAAGACCAGTCGACATGAGCTCATGGCAAACAGACTCTGACTCTGTGGGATAGACTCACTCCAAGGTTTATCCAGTCTCATTTCAGCTGACCTTTTTACCATAACCATGTCTACACATGTCTATTTTCAAACCGGCTGTGAGTCACTTGCTTTTCTATGGCTCTTATGCCATTAAGATACGGTCGACTATTGTCTCAAAAGGCATGTGTCTAATACAGCTTGAGTCTCTCTCTGTATCCAGTGGACTGCTGCACTCAAATTAGCAGCTTTTAGTCACAGCTCTCTGTGTGACTCAACTCTACAGACTCTGTGTGAGTTGATAGCCAAGGCTGAGGTCAACTGCGCACTTCTCTCCCCGTGTATACGACATACTTTAATAGAACTCTCACTAAAGAGGTGCCAAAAAATGCAGCATTATTTTCAGCAGTTTTTTACTTGTTTAAAATGATTAAGGGACCTGTGTTTTTCCCCAACCCATTAGGAAACCAATTTAGATCCAATTTGAATTACTTAGTTTTTTGCACGATTGTCACTCATAATGTCTCCGCTGTTCTTTTGCTTTTAACTGCAGGTTGAATCAAACTGTACAGTAAAACCAAGGCCAAATACTATACAATAAAGAAGCATATGGACTTGTTGATTTGAATTTCAGAATAATAACACATGTACCAAACATTCAAATCATAAAGCCTAGATATGTAAAGTCTCAGTGGTGTATCTGTTAACAGACCAGTAGACAGCCTTAAATGTATGATAAAAAAAATCTAGGAAAACAGGGCAGTTGGCAGTTGTGTCAGCTCCTGCCCTCCACATGACTGGGAGGGTAAAACACACCCATAAATGGCTGCTGTTACAGTGAATGAGCACTAATCTAAAAAAGAGTTCAGTTCTGCATGATTACGTTCTCTGAGATTTAGAGCAGTGAAACCACAAACTCCAACACTAAGAAATACCACACTTACCACAACTGTATTTAACATAATGATTTGCAGTAGAGCCAAACTACAGCAGAGAGAAATTAATAGTGACCACATACCATGAAGCCAGTAGAACATAAAGCATGAAAACTAATAATGGCTTTGGAAGAAGTAATTAAACTGTAGGTATGAAACACTGGGCTTCTTTGTCTTTGTATAGGCACTAGTTTTACTGTTTCAGACTAGTCATAGTTGTGGCCAGTGAATAGTGTCAGTTACTGATTTCTGTGTAACCCAGATACGTTCAGTTAAAGGTCCAGTCACTGAATATTAAATTCTGTGTATCTTCAGAGGCCATTGTATCAGTTCTTGAAGGTGTTAAACAAACAATATTATTGCAGTACGTTAAATTGGGAACAATGTATGGCCTTGTTTCCACCAAGCAGTACGATTCAGTTCAGTTCATATGATTTTAGAATGATTATTTTTGTGTTTCCATTTTCAAAAGTTGTGGATGGTACCAGTAGAACTGTTCCATAACGTCCTGTTGTTTTTCTTGTTACCCCTCAGTTGAGCACACTGAACTGATAGTAAAAGGTGCAGTCTGTCGATTGGTCAAGAGGGAATTGTCTAGGGCAGCCCCCGACTAAGAATTTTCCGAATCGACCAGTAGTCATTATTTAGGGCCATAAGTCGACTGGTTGCCTGCATGTTTACGATATTATTCATTTATTAAATTATATATTTTGGGCAGGGCAACACAATGGTTTGAGCTCAAAGTCAGAGTACGAATAGTGTAAGTAGTATAGTATCGTGTATAAGCTACATTACAGAGAAAGACAAAACTGTACCAATGAACCTTCATTAATATAGGCCTATATTTTATCTACAAGTGCACGTCACACACTGAGCGAGCTGCCTGTTAATGACGCTGTCGGCAAAGCAGTAATGATTGTGCTAAGTGGCTAATGGGCATGTAGCTACTTCCATGTTTTAGATGATACGTCATGTTTGTAGCCGACCAATGAAGATGAGTTTACATATCACCTTGGGTTTGTCCTTCACCTTCTCAAAATGATCCCTCACTTTGGATTTCCTGATTTCCTGTGTGATAACTGCAGGTACCAGCCCTGTAAATGAATGTGACTCCTGTCTGACTGTTGAGCGTGGCCACTTCCGGTGTCTGTCCTTTCAAATTAAATTCTCATATGGTCCAGTCATATAGGTTTTGATTTATTTCGAAAAGGTGCTGCTCCAAATAGAGTTTCACGTTTAATGACCTTTCTGATCAACTAACGTTTGGTTGACTATTAGGGGGCAGCCGTAGAATTGTCTCTCTTGCTTGACAAGGTCACAGTGCACAAACCTGTTATATTTGAATATCCTATCGGTTGCCACAGAGACTGTAAACACTTCAGTCTGTTCTTTTTTGTTCTGAAAATGTCAGCGCACAGTCCCATTCCAGTGCTGATCAAAGTGGTGTAGATTTTCCTCGAAATACTGCCAGTTCTGGATGTAGCAGTGACGTGGCTATTACCATGTGGTAACAAGCCTGCCTACATTTAAGAGTACACTCTGCGATGGAAATGCATAACAGGTTCAGGGTTTACAGGTAACACACAGGTTCTAAGGGTGCTATCCTGAAAGTGTTGGGTGGAAACACAGCTTATGTTATTTGTGCAGCGTTAATAATCCTTTTCAAAGTAAAAGAAAGGGTGAAGGGATTTCTGCACAGCTGCATTAACTGCATTAGAGTGAGTGCAGTGATAAATAACTCCAATTAAGATAAGTAACAATTAATCCACAGAGCAGATATGTGCAAACAAAAACATGCTAAAAGATATAAAGCTGCTTTTCAGTTATTTGTTTTAATTGTCTGAATGAACTAGCTGAGATGCAGTTACAATCTTTTTAAGTGCAAATTACCCTGGAACTGGAGACCAGTTCAAATCTATAACTGGTGATATTACCTCTGTCCTCATTGTGTCTAAATGACCACTTTCTGCTTCCCATTATCCTGCAGCATGGGAGAAATTATCTAATATACCAAGAGAAAATATGCAACTCAGGTAAAAAAAAAAAAAAAAAGCCACGGTCTTTTTTTTTCTCACAGACATAAAGGAACCAGTGACAGACTCAGTAAAGTGGAAATTGAAACTTACAGCTTGAAGAATAAGAATTTTATTAAACATTTTCCTTTGTACTGTCGCTTTGCAAATTTATGCACCAAAGCGTAAACTTTCTGGCTCTAAAGAGGATCATTCTTTTCAACCATCAGTCAGACTGGTTCACAGTCCCTCTGCCTCAAATATTTCTGACACACACAAACACTTGAGCATATATATGAGACATTAATGATGAAGCAGGGACATCTTTCATCAGTACGTCTCTGCAGCTCTGTAGCATGCTGCGGAGGTTACATCTAACATTTAGCACCCAATAAATTGGTTGCTTCTATCACAGTGGCCAATTCGTGCTTTTGAATCATGCTCAATATGTTTGTTGATGTTTTTCTTATATGGAATGCTTGTGTGATCCCAAACTGATTTAACAGGCCACAGTGTAGGTTTATGTAAGTTAATGTAGCACCGTTATTTCATGTAAATTACCTTGATTATCTTCCACTGGGGACTAGGGGGAGCTTTGGCAACCTGTGGATTAACATAACATTGAGATTTCTGTAGAACAATTTAGAGAACCTTTTCATCCTCCCTAGATGTCACCCTTGGTTTTGTAAAAAAAAATGTTTTGATAATGTGAATATTACAGCAGTGCTTTATTGTGAAATAAAAGGCTCTTAAGGCGTGCTATAGATACAGAACCGCATGCTCATTACTCAGGGTCTTAGCCTTGATTCTGAGAGGGTTTGTCAAATGTGTTTTTGCTCGGTTTTTACAAGTAGTAATCAGTCGTTAGGACCCAGTGTGTGTGTTGTATGATAACATAGTAGGCATGGCCCTGCATTGATCTCTATTTTAATGGTGTGTTTGTAGAGCTTTTCAAAGAGCAGGCAGCATGTTCAAGGCATTGATTGTTGCATAGTCGCACACTTTGTGCAAATGCTGATTGACAGCTCTTTCTTGAATGTTGTCTTCGTTTATGCCACACAACTTTGGGGGACTGCAGCCGTCTCTGTCGCTGAGAATTTGTTGTTCTAAACTGCCTCTCATCAAAAATTGAGTTGCTGTTGAAAAGAATATGGCAAGCAATATTGGCTCATAAGATGAGAGGTTTTTGGTGTAGCGTCAGAATTGTCAGGCTAACAAAGGAGACTAAAAGCATGTGATGTTACCTCTCATGTCTGTTCTCCGAGCAAGGACTTGAAGTGCCGTATTTGTCCTGCTTGCCCCACTTGAATTTCCTCGTGTTTTCTCAGAGTCACTGGAGAATACGCAGAATGTTAAAATATAAATAAATGATCAATTCTACACTCTTGTTTTTATAAGCAATGAAAATGTGGATGTACAACCTACAAGGTCCACTAAGTAAAGCTAAAGTTAGATCTCATTAAAGTTAAGAGTGGCACGAGTTTTGAGAAGGCAGCGAAGCAGGAAGACAGCTTTATGCTATTGGAAGAGACTGTGGGGTAGAGACTGCAAGGAGGAGACCGTCATTACCCATTTAACGTTAGGGCACGGAAAGCTCAATTACACACTTCATAAAACAGGTAAACACCCAACATTAGTACTTACACACTGTAATCAGTTACAATCAGTTGAACCTGTCGCACTGGAAAGTAGTGGAGGAACCGGTATCATCTCTAAAGAAGCAAAATCATGTTATTGTTGAAAATTTCTTGAAAAGGCTTAATTTGAAGTATACTGTCATTACATTAACTTCTTGAAAGAAACAGATTCAGGAGATAGGATTTTATGAAGAAAAATTTAAATGCCAAAAATGCAAAGATTCCAAAACAACAGATGGGAGTATGTTTTTAAGCCTGTATTATAATTGATGTTATATGATGTAAGACTTTAAATACTTAGTTTTATTAGGTTTGGAAACTGATGTGTATAAGCTAACAAGACTGCCACAGTATATTATTATATAAGCTCCCTATATTAGTTCATTATTATGGGCAAATATAATTTCTTTGGTTAACATGGTTCTGCCAGTTTGAGGCACTGGTCCACTGAAAATGTGTATTGAGTAAATAATGCCAAGGATGTTAAAACTAATCACATTAGAGCTGCATTTCAGGAACATTAACTACTATTGTGACGTCTAAATGCTGCTTTTTGTCCAAACAATTATAAATAAAAGAAAGATTTTGTAGGTTCTTATGAATGTTTGCACACCACTGTGGAACATTTGTGCGGGGGCAAAAATATTTGGAAAAATATTCCTTGATTTCTTTCAGCCAGTCTTCCTCTGCAGAAATATGTATTTGACCAATCTTATCCTTTGCTTTAACTGATGTCATATCTCCAGGTCATCGCTAACTTGCTGCCAAAATAGGGAAATGTCCTATCAACTTGGTTTCTGCTTTAGCTGGGATATGATAAAGATGATAATGCCACCGATATGCACTTGCTAACAGCGTATGTTAGTTCTGGAATGGGGCTAGCCACAATAGCTAGCGTTAACATTAAATCTGGGGTCCAGTTAGTTTATGTATTGTGTATAAGACATTCTATGTCTGGATAGGTTTTCATTTTGTGGCGTGGACAAGGACACTTTCGAGGAGGAAATTCTTTTTTTTTTTATCGGCAACGCAATCATGCGGAAAATTTGTTTTTGTATTTTATATGTTCCTGCATTGCATTTTCGCCTTCTACCTGTAGTTGAAAACCTGATAACTGCATGACTTCAAAAGACCTAAAACTCTAATTAGAGATTGTCAGTTTTCAGTTTGTTGAGTTTAAAACTGTTGGACAAATATTATATGTTAAAGTGTTAAAGTCTACGGTGTATTTAATAGTCTGTAAGGAAATCAAAAAATTGTCATGTAGCCTATTTTGTGTGTGTATTGATTAATTTCCATCTCTAGCTATTGCAGTGTTTTAATTGGAGGTAGGCCTATGTATTTTGAAGCTGTTGCAAACCTTTAGAGGTCACCTTATGTTTCTGGCCACCATTTTGTCTTCAGGTGTTGAGGACCCAAAATGTTGTTGGGTTTTAATTGGTTGTCAGTCAACCATAATTTTTGAATGTGTTTTGTCTCACAGAGGTTGTGGATGTTTTCACTAATGAACCTGATCCATGTGACATTTTGTTGATCGTGGTTTTTGTATTTGCAGGTTTAATGGATGTATAATTGCTTGCTTTATGAATAATCAGATCAGCATGCAAAGAGGAGTTAAATTGCGGGCTTTCAGCAGCCAAACAGCAGGCTGGTTCTGACGAGAGGGATCAGACCCAGTTATGTGGAAACCAGCGACTGAGCTCCACAGGGAGACATCAAAGCACACATTGGCCGTGTGTTTGCTCTCACCTGATTTGTGATCACACAGGTCCATTTTACCTCTGACCTGGAGTCTGTGGAGTGAGGGTTTGCATGTGTTGCACACAGCTGTCCTTTTGAGTCAAATATTGAAATGTTAAAGTCTCACTCAGAGGCACCCGGAGCCTGGGCTTTCAAGGCTAAAGCCATGACAAGCCAGCCTCAAATATTTTGTCCAACCAAAAAATGTAGTTGCTTTAAAGTCAAGAGACTTGAATATATTTTAATAGATAAAAATAGGGATCTGCAATTTAAGTAATTTACATATTAGAGTGCTCAGATTAAATTATTAATTTTTTCAGTGAACCTTCATAAAATGTTAACAGGTACACTGTACAGTTGTCATGAATGTTGAAATCAACTGCAGAGACCAAAGCTGTTTTTTGTACCAGGTTGTAAACATAATGTATTTATTTCTGCTGTAAAGTTAGGCATTTTATCATGAGGAGATTCTGTGGAGATTGACTGATGTCTAGAGCCAGCCTCAAGTGGCCATTCAAGGAACTGCAGTTTCTTGCACTTCCCCTGTTGGCTTCATTTGTCAGCCCCAGAGGTTGCTGCTTGATTAAAATGTATACAAAATAAGGCCTATGTGAAAAATGGTTTGCTTACCACACTGTTTTTTCCCCTCTGGTCATCAGTTTAGTGTGGGAGTCCTCATTTCTGTTGCCTGTATACTTAACATGTCCTCCTTGCTGGTTAAGATGGATTGGCATTATGGAAATGAAAGGGATGTATTCTTGAGCTGTTGAATTGAAACAACAGAAGATTTTAGAAATGGTCAACACAAAAATAAATTTGTAATCATTACATTCTGAAAAGATGTGAGATGTTCTGTTGTTCCTGAACAGGAAGCAAAATAAGTTATTTTTATATTAGACCTCCAGAAGCCTGCAGACAGATCAAACCTGATAAAGCATTGCACATATACACTGGATATTTTCTTTTAAATCATCTGTTATTTCCTGTGGTTGTAGTCGTGGTGCTGTTGTGTTGGGCTATTTTGTGTGGTCAATTGTATCCTGGCAATAGATGTCAAACCTGGGTGTAACTATTTAATGTATATTGCCAGATCAGTGCTAAAGTGTTGAAATAAATGACCACAGGTGGTTCATGAAGCCTGAAGGTACAGCGGATGAGATTTTTGACCAAACTGGATGCTCATTTTATTTTATTCTATTCATGTTTGACTTATTAGTTCTGTTACATAAGTTGAATTATAATATATATTGTACTGCTGAAAAAAAAACCCATTTTTTGCTATCTTTGTATGGGTGTTGGTGTGGTCCAAACTCTGTATTTTATTAAGGCCATGGTTGCAGTTGCGGGGGTGCCCAGTGAAGTGGTTAAGCCCTGGCTCTCTTGCTACAGTGCAGAATGGGTAGGCATTAATCTGGCCCAGCTGGACAGAAGGAAATTAATGATCATTTACACTGACGACATAATCAGGCTTCACGCTGTCCTCCGATACTAAATTGCTTCTTTTGTTCCACAAGATCTCCGTCTTTCTCTCACCATCTCTCTCTGTCAGAGTCTTTTTCTTTCTCTCTCGCTTTCAACTCTCTCTTTTTTTTTTTTTTCCCAGGTCGTTCTCTGTTATTGGTCATTAAGTGCTACGTTTCCATGGAAACAGCCAGTTTGGCAGGAATTGGCATGCTGTAAAAGCGTCCCTGTGATGTTCAATATGGAGAACTACCCCTCTTCCACTGAGAGCTTGTCCAGTTAAGTGTGTCAATGGAAACCCGTTAGGGCTGCAAGTCGTGCTACAGAGACCGGACATTTTTGGAGGAAAAAAAAAAAAACAAGGATGGAGCCGACACCGGCGTCTTTCAGCAGGGGGAAGATATGGGAGGTTGTTGAGGGCAAAGGCATACACATGGCACGCTGAAGACGTCCCTTCCGTCCCTTATCTCTCAACCAGGGTTTGTGTAGCTGTTCCCTTAATGCCGTCACTTCTAAGAGCAGTGACCCTGTTGGCAGGTGACATGGGGGGCTGTCTGTGTGTAATTAGGCTGTGGTCTGTGTGTAATGACTTAGCATGGAGCCCCTCTCTATCAGGCCCAGCAGACAGCCACTGTTAGTGTCAGAGAGTGGGGAAGAGGGAGGAAGGGGTTCGACCATCACCAAGGGCGAGCCTATAGGACGTTTCGGCAGCCTCATCTCTCAGAGGGGAGGTTAAATTGAGTTCCTGAGTCAGTGAAAATCCCCCTATCGCTTATCGAGAGGCAAGAGGGTTAAATATTCAGTCTGGGAGGTTTGAAATGTAATCTGCACTGTGAGTTTAAATTGTCTTTGGATTCCTCCCTCTCTGCTCTGTTCTGCCTGTGGTAAGACAGAGATAAGTGGGCCAGAACAAAATGGCTGTCATAGCGACTGTCACTCAGGTATGTGCTGGGCCTGCAGAGTCGGACATAAAACTCAACTCGCTGAGTGATATGTTACACTTGAATCCTGTGTTAAAAAATATTATCTGATATAAATTTGGGAGCTACTTCAAAGCCAACATCCAGAGACTGTGAGATTCTGCTTTATAAATGTGTCCGCTGGAAGAAACGTTCGTCTTTACAAGTTGTCAGATGTCAGATTTAACTATCCACGACTTTTTATTAATATATGAAATTGCTTCAACAGATGGGATAATTACATTTGTTCTGAGCAAAGTTGTCTTTGTTTCAGAAATGTCCAAAAAACAAATATTGATCTTTTGAAACAAGAGAAATGCTACATTTAGGCAGTTGTCATTAGGGTGGTCGAATGGGTCGACCGTTAGAAGGGAACTATACCCACTTTGAAAATTCATCCATCTTAGTCCAAAAATAATAGTCAGCACGATCAGCTCTCTCCGAAATCAAAAAACTAGAGTGCCAAAACTCAAATTTGTGATATCAAAGAGTATAAAGTCTGGAGCTGCTCCATAGACAGTGAATTGGGAAAGATGTTTTTGATGACAATGAGACCACCCAGGGGAATGATCTGAGTATATGGGTACATTTTCTGTTTCAGAACTGAGAACACTACAATAAAATAAAGCTCATGTGGGTATTAAAAAAACACAAAAAAACGTCATAACACTGTTTTCTTATTTTCCAGTGTTTTGTTTTTGTTAAACAATACACTGGAAAGTCTTGTATGTTTGGATAATGAGCACTGTATTCCACTGCTGTGCATCCCAGGCACGCTGTTTCCCCTCGTTTGAATTATATAATAACACGTCATTGACCTCTGCTGCTCTAATACCTCTATGAAGTTGTTTCTCCAAATTATAGCTGATCCACACTCGGCTGTCTCTGGCTCTGCACGTTACTTACTCTCAGCTCATTATCCATTTCATACTTAGTGATGTTTTACAAGGGGGAACTTATTGAGGGAAATTTAAGATGACTTGTCTTATTTACAGAGTTTACAGGAGCAGTACAGCTGCAAGAGAAGCAGTATTTTCTTAATATATAATACTCAACACAGTGAAAAGAGAAAGGCGTGAGTAGTTTAGGGTTTGAATGTGGCTGCTAAAGCTTGGCAGAGATGGTGAGATGCGTGGAGCAGCAGTATGCAGTGTGGGACAGATTTAGCATCTGTGTAAAAGATGATGAGAGGATATGAGCTGCAGAAGAGGACAGACAGATGGCGTGAAAGAGCAGTGGTGCCTTTACTTCCTGGCACGCTTGACCTAGGACCAACATTATGAGCGTGAGCAGCGAGCTGCAAACCAAAAATAATGCAATTGGACATTGATTATTTAAAAACATAATGAACTGAAAACACTGTCTTAGCGTTAATATTATCAAGAGGCTGCACTGTAAAAAATGCTTCTCAAAGAGTCGTCTAGTTCTTCTTAGAATATTTTTATTTGGCGTTAAATTTGAAAAATGAGAGGAGAGCACAGGGTGAGACGGTGTTTAGCTAGCCATTTGTATCAATAGACCGAAACAAGCCAAGCTCACAGTTAGGCTGATGGACAGGTGCCAAGCTTCATCAGTAGCGTGGAAGTGGCGCAGTAATTAGTCAAATGAGGAGGAAGTGGAGGAGACGCTACAGAGAGAGAAACCCCCTGGGGCTCTGTCTCCTCAGCAGGAGGACCTCCACGGCCCACTCAGATACACACACACAGACACAGAACAACACAACCATGCAAACACAAATTCACGCACATACCAAAACATAATGTGCACAGTTTCACACATTAGAAGTCTTTTAGATACAGCAACAAGGAGCACACATGCCCTGAGATATAATATACACGCCCACAAACACTCACACACACATAGGCGCGCGCTCATCACGTGTTATTTTGCTACTGCTGTGACTTAATGCGATGGGATGGGAGATGAAATTCGGATGATTGTATGTTTGATAAACAGCAGCCCCTGCCTGAGACATTACTGTGACAATATGCAGACAGTTTTAGAGCTACATAAAGTATTGAAAAGAGGGGTGGGAATGGGGATGGGGAAGGGGGGCTGGGGAAGTCAAGAAAATAAGAGAAATAGTGGAGGGAAGAATTATAGGGAGGATATTTTTGCGGCTGTCTATTTGAGAAAACCTAGTGGAAGGGAAAAACAATTCCCTACCATCAGCAAGTTAATAAAAAGGCTGCAGTTTATCTCTGTCTAAAAGACAAATACCCTGACTGAGGATGGAAGGGAGGAGAGGAGCAGGGGAGAGGCTGCCCCACATTTCCTGCCGTCCTTCCTCGCTCCAACAAGTCACTTACTATGAATCCTTCTGTCTGATAGTTGCCAACTGGCTGGCTGGTTTTCACTGAGCAAGTCCTGCCGAATCCTGCGATCACAGGCCACTTCTGCATGACCCTTTGGTTGTGCTGACAGGGCTAATTAATGAATATATACAAAACTGGGCAGTTAAAAGATCGCTGTGGGCTCCATCTGTCCAGCTGGTCTTGTTTGCCTATTGGTTTGCACCGTCTGTGGCTTGGCATAGAGAATATCCCCTTTCACACTGTCATATTGGCATGCATTATCTGTTTGGAGAGTCAGATTTTTTTATCTCCTCGTTTAGGAGCAGAAATGGATCAATTATAATGAAAGACACAGTGTTTAAGGTCAGTTTTTATTGAGGATCTTTATTGTCTCTTGGTCAGTTAAACTGGACTACGATGATGAATCAGTTATGGCTGTTCGATTCGAATCTCCCAAACTGTGGCAATCACTAAAACCTGAATTACAAGCACTTTCAATAGCCTCTAGATCTTGTAAAATGTGACACAAGGGAGCTCTGGATGAAGATGATAATCGCATCACTCAGGATGTTGGTAAGATGCAATGAAGCAGTGAAGACAGCAAGTTTAAATACACTGATTACATTTGAATGAGACTATACAGCACCTGCAGGTGAAAATGCTATTTCAGCGAGGAGATTAGACAAGGCTGAGTGTATGCAAAGTCCTGTCTCTGTGGGGTGTTTGTTCACGTGTGTGTGTGTGTGTGTGTGTGTGGTTGCAGTTGTGTGCGTGTCAATGATGTTTTTCTTTGTTCAGACCTGTTTGTATCACCAGTTGACAATCCCTCTGATAATGTTACAGAAGCCAACCCACTGTTACCCCCCTCCATGTCATCTTTCTGTTTCTTTCTCGCTCTAATCTCAAACTCTCCCCAAGGGGTGCATGTAAATATTTAGCCCAGCCTTTGTTTCCCATGATGAGTACCCGCATATGCAGCTAGCTCTGAGTTACTTGTGGTGGCACTGGCATGCTGTGTTGCCTCTTAGACTACGTTGAAGCAATTTCTGTTTCTTTTACATGTACTGTTACTGGCTTTCTATATGAGTAAGGCCTAGTCCCAACACACCCCTTGCCCTTACCACTTGCGCCTTACACCCTTACACCCTTACACCCTTACACCCTTACACTTTAACCCTCCCAGTGCAGACTGGCAGGGTAGAAGCATGGGTTGGTAATGTTAGCCCACGGAGCACTTTTGAGTGGCCTGGTAATGATGCAGTGTTCTTTTCTAATTGATGACTTGTTTGATTGATTTATGGTGTGAAACCTAAGTCGTGACCAAATCGCGAGTGTCCTAAGAAACTGCAAAAGGATGCCTGTAGCCCATGCAAGAGAAATCACCAGAGCAGAGAACAGAATATTCACAATGTTCAGCAACATTTGTGTCTGTATTATGTTCTGTTTAAGTATAGCATAGACATCTACTGATGCAGTATCAGGGTCTTGCAGGGCTCTTCCAAGGGACAAGATGGCAGTCAACAACAAGTACAAGGGGTAAATAAAAAGGAATAGGATGGGCCTTAGATTATTTACACATCTTTTATCAACTCTCAATAAATGCAAACTGAACCCGCAAGGCATTCAATATTTTTCAGCCTATAAACAGCCCATTTAACAGGATGTTCTAGCTGGTCTAGCTGGCATGGTTGCATGGGAGTTTCAATTAAGTGTTCATTAAGCTCCACACCCCATAGTTACTGCTTCTTGTCAAGCTTTCCTTTCTTGCCCTGCACACAGTCTACATAATACTGCAGTAAAAGACAGAGGCCAAAGCCACATGTACCACAGAAAAGCTAGCATCCTCACCAGTTATTGATCCACTTAGAAGACAAAAAATAGAAAACAACATTGTTCTTGTATTAAAGTGTAGACCTAGTTCAAAAGCAAAAAAAAGCTTTTAGGATGAGGGATGAGGTCATACTATCTCTGGTAACATTGGCTGTGGTTGCTGGAGTATAAATTTCCTCAAATCCAGTAAAGAGCAGGACAGAGCTGCTAACATTAGCCTAACTCTGATAGCATCCAAGATTCAGAGTTGTGCTACCACACAGTCAGGAAATACTACACAGTGGAGTCCAGTTGTGAACAGTACTTTTTAACTCACAAACTAATGTCACCTAATTTGTTTGTGATGTGCTTCTTAGCTTTGGAAATAATGCTAGGTTACTGCTGAAGGAAGTAAATGGGAACGTATCTGTGTTTCCCGGGCTCTATGTTCCCCACTTAACCCTGCAAAAAAGGTTCTGTGTTCCCCGCTTACACAAAAAAGGTTCTATGACCCCACTCAACCAAGCGGGAAACATAGAACCCGTTTTGGTTTAGCAGGGAACATAGAACCCGGGAAACATAGAACCTTTTTGGGTGGTAAGCAGGGAACATAGAACCCAGGAAACATAGGGATGACCCCAAGTAAACTAGTTTGCTGAAGAAGATAATGTTTGCAGCTCATGTTAGAGAACATAAACACACTGTTTAATCCATTCCTCGCACTTCAAAAGAAAAACAAAAGACACCATCCACCAAAAACATGTTTAATGCAGAGCCCCGCGCTTCAGGCGTGTGCAGAAATCCAAAGCTTGACAGACTTGCCTAGTTACGGTTGCTCGCTATGGTTGGACATCTGAGCGGCCGATGTGCTGTTGCATTCACTGAGTAGAAATCCAGTAATTCAAAGGAAATCTTGTAAAAGCAAAATGCAAATCAGGCTTTAAAATTCTTGTTTTTGGCTGCTATAGAATTACACATCACATAGATATCACATGGTGGACTTTTTTTTTTTTTTTCTGTTGGCATGATGTAGTGCCAAGCCCTGGTAGACAGTCAGAGGAAGTCTATGCCATCAAAGCAGGTGGCAGATTAGCTGTATACATGTTGTTCATTGCTGACACACTCGATCTGTCTTTTTTTTCTCCTCTGTCTCACTGGGACAGAAAACCTCTCTGAGACACTAGCTTCACAATAGCAGTCAGTGTTTCTGGATTTTCTGCGTCTGACTGGACTCCTCTGGAGGCTTCCAGTCCTATTGAACTATGAGAGGCTGCTGGTGTGTTGTTTCTTATCGAGCTCCTCTAAGGGGCTGCTGCTCCCTATGTGTTCTCTCTTATTGAACTCTTCCTGGGGCCCGCTGAAGCTGGGTCTGCTCGGCAGAGCCCACTAATATTCCTTAATGATGTGGCATCTGTCTCTGTCAACCTCCGCGCTGCAGCAGCCAGACGCGGCCTATTGTGGCTGACTTCACAGAGAGATAAGCAGTCCTCTCTTAGACACAGACGAAGGGACAATAACATCAACACTACCAAAGAACATCAGTACTACCAGCCAACATAGTGAAAAAGTCAACAAATAAGTCTTTATACAAAGTGGCAGGAGCAGACAGAAATCTTTTTCATTTGTTATCATTTTTACTGTTTTGACTTTCCTCTGCTGCGTTAATGACAAGAGGAACATTTGAAAAATTGAAGGTTTGGAAGATAACGTGAGTTGGGTTTGAAATTTTATGCAGCATCAACAAGTTTTTTTTTTTTTTTTTTTTTGCATTGCCACTGAAGTTGAGGAGTGTGGCGATTGACTTACAAAACAGTGGACTCATTTGATGAGTCTTGTGAGCCAGCTGAATCTGCATACCACTTTTTAACAGTAATTTTCTGGAGTCTCGCCACCCTCTGTCTCCCCATCTGTGTGTTTACAGTGACACTCAGAGCTTGGCACACTAGAAGCAGTCATCATGGCTAATGATGAGGATCTGAGTATGTGTGACATGTATGAGCTGCACAGAGGGCGTGAATGTGAGTTTGCGCATGTGTGCATTTGCATGTGTCACTTTGTGTGTGCGTGTGAATTTTCGGCGTGTGCTTGACGGTCCTGACTGCCAGATAAAGCATATTGGTGGCGATTGGCATAGTTACTTCTGTTGTATCCTGTGTGAGCGTTAGCAGCAGAAGGTTCGATTGGCCGTCAGTGGCATTCTGCGGAGCCACCTCTCCTCTTTTCCTGTGAGAATGACAGGCCTACACAGAAAGCTGTCCAGGCGTCACAGCCTCGAGCCAACAGCATAACTGATTAACACTGCTAATTTGCTCCGCAGCCTTTCCAATCCAGGAATTATCATTCCTCTTTACAAAAAGGATGGGCACCACAAAACAGTCACGTCCATTTATTCTTTGTTTTCCTGTTTTGAGAATGTTTTTTTTTTCATATCGTAAAATGCTGCTTAGAACTGACATGTCTGTATACTGTAAATAGGACTTAACCATGCCCATAATCTTTTAGTTGGAAAAAATCAATCATCAACATGCCTTCAAGTAAATAAATGAACACATTGGTGGGTATTTGTTCCTTTTAGAATAGCTATTGTTTGCTCTATTGTGGGGATGTACACTGTGAAGGCAGTGCTATATGTAGAGATGGAGAGCAACATTTACTTAAAGGGTGGGTCCATCTACATTCTTTTTTGTGTTTTTCAGCAACCCCGCCCCAACACATGCTATTTGCTGACGGTGTAAGCATGGAGAGTGAGCACCTGAATACACACTGAGATTCAATATAATAGTTTATAGTTAATATTTGTTATCTACATCACAATAGCATTAGAAATGAACATTTATGCACAAGAACCAGATTCCCTGTGTTTAGTGTGTGTAGCGAAACACTAATTTGCAACACCTGTCCATAGGAGGCAAAAAAAAGAAAATTAGAGTATTTAAAAGAAAAGAGAATGCATCCACAAGCACATACACAGAATTAAAAACATCAGTAAATCCGTTCTCAAAATACATCCACAGATACCACAAATACTTCAACAAAGATTTGTCCACAAGTCATGGTAGAATTCATCCCCATATTTGTACAAAGAAATACATCCACACAAAGTACAAAACAATGTTGTTTCTCCTTTAGCCAAGATTCTATACCTCTATTAAAAATATTGAAATTAATACTGCGTTCATGCCGTATAAACCTATCAACAGATACACAGTCAGTGTATCACCTACAGGTAGATGGCAATCGGTACACTCCCAATGTGGAGAAGCAGACAAGAGTACCGGGGCACAGAAGCTAAATAATGTAGCCCACTGCCGTTGATACCACATTAGTTCAAGGTGCACAATAGTCTTGCTCACCAGACCTTTCTCAAGAAAAGAAAGGTCTGGCTGGGCCGACTCTCACTTTGAGATTGGAGAAAAAAACGCCCCGGCTGCTTGTACTTCTTTCAACCAATCACAATCGTTCTGGGCGGTGCCACAGCAACGGTGCGCTTGCAAAAATATTGCCGGTTTTGGTGTAACACGCCCACAAAAATATCGCCTACAGGACGCAAACCATGGCAGAAAAATGGCTACATCCCCGCAAGATCAAACACCGCAAAAGTTAGTAAAGGACGTGTTGAAAACGGTTGAAAACTGCTACACAACCGGAGGTGGTAGGGCGGGACTTCAGTGGGTGGCTCGTTCCGCCCAATGAGAGGCTGATCTCTGCAGCGAACT
Source organism: Epinephelus lanceolatus (assembly GCF_041903045.1). Classification (NCBI taxonomy): domain Eukaryota; kingdom Metazoa; phylum Chordata; class Actinopteri; order Perciformes; family Serranidae; genus Epinephelus; species Epinephelus lanceolatus. The sequence goes on along the minus strand of NC_135734.1, from coordinate 30,128,768 downwards.
TCCGCCCACTCAGACTAGGCGCACAATAACCCAACTAGCTAACAGATCAGCAGCAGTGGTAAGTAGCAACTTGTTGTGTTCTGTGAAGTGAAATTCTGTCATTTCTGTCAAAAGAGTTTGTTGCCTTGGGACGGGAGCAGCAGCAAAAGGTATTTTAACCATTTAAAAAAAACAACAACATTGGTTTGTGTGTGCTGTATAAGGACTATTTTATGGCTTTACCTTGACACCAGACCATCAGCCTTTTCCAGCAGGGAACTGAAGCAGTTATCTATGGTCTCTTTAAAGCCCCCAGACTCCATAAACTGAAACAGTAATTTTATCTCACATGCTACACTGGCAGTTACTGGTGTACCAACTCAATCATACAGTTCAGGGATCGTCAACGTTTTTCAGGCAGGGACCCCTTAGCTTTAACAGAGATCAACCTGATTTGGGCCAGCACCAAAATGTAATGTTGATTATTATTCTGTATTATATCATTAAAAAAAGCACGTCATTAAATGCCAAACAACAGATTTGATTTAACTGGACATTTGGAATATGATTATGATTAGTGTCCCAGAGAGCCAGATTTATGAGTAATAAAAAATGCAATGGTTGGAAATTTTACATTCAAATTTAAATTAGGTCTCGTTATTGATCACAAACAGCATCCAATCAGAAAGTAGTAATTTGATGTTAGTGCGAAATAGGAAGTTAAAAAGCAGAAAGATACATAGACTATCTGAAAGGGTCAGTGGGCTTCAAACACTTCATGTCCTACGTTTTAGTACACAGATCCCAGAGCCCAGAGCCCTGTTTGGGACTCTGGATGAGACAAAGTTTGGGGAAGCCTCTGTGCACTGCTCTTTGTTGGAGGTGGAAAATCAAAACTAGATCTTATCTTACTGGAGGCGCAGTGAAGTGCTCAGATTTTTTGTAGAGCGCTGCCCGCATCCTTTCAGCATCCATGTTGAGCAACAGGGCTGTCACACTGGACGCACTGCGACCCCATGTTCCACAGTCAGCTCACGATCTGCAGTAAGAGTTTCAGCGTCTGGACTTCTTTTTCCGCGAGCCACGAGTGAATCTGGCAGGAAGACACACTGATAATCTGTTATGAAGGATATTAAAGATATGTTAGATATGAGATTAATGATCTTTTTATGAGAAATGATAAAATATGCATTCCATGCTTCAACATATCTGTCAGCTGTGTCTAAACAGAAAGCAAGAGACACGAGCAAACACACACAGACACACACAAGCAGACAGAGCTCCACATGAGATTAGATAAGAGCAGAGGAGCAGATCGTTGGCTGATGGGCACAGAGGAGTGTGTTCCTGGTGTGAACAGGTGGCTGCATGACATATTAGGGTGTAAGCTTTTTAATGGTGATAAACAAAGGTCTAATAATGAAGTTGTGAAAATGCGCATGTAGGACTAAACTGCTATTAAAGAACAGACACCCACAAACATCTCAACGCCCCCGCTCAAAAATACTGCTTCCAGCGCCCCCCTGCCGTACCCTGAACACGGTACTGCCCACGTTGAGAAATGCTACCTTACTATGTAATTGTAAAAAACTGAGTTGCAAATGAAACTGGGTCTACAATAACGTGTAGGGCGGCCAAAGGCACTATGTGTTAACATAGCTTCTATTGGTGCATATAATACGAAGATATTAAAATAAGCATTATTGGCCGATTCATATAAACGTCATGTTTGTTTCTGAGGTGGACGGTATTTTTTGAATCTCTTGCTCAAAAAGTTACAAGATTATCCATTGTGACTCACAAGAATGTTGAAAACTTGAAATAATAATACAGCTAACTGGCCAACATGTTTCAACATTACGTAACATACGAACCGATCGCCTCGCTGTAATGGACAGGTGCGGCATTTTGATTAGCGTTAGCTAGCTAACATGATTGTGCAAGGATTCATGGGTAACAGCTTATCCTCAATGTTGTGAACTGTAAATTAAGAATTAACCAATTTGTCTTTTCTAATAATATTTTGGATTCATGTTAATGCATAGAATTTTCAGACATATTTTAAATCTTGGTTAAAAATAACTAACTCTGAGGGCCCCCTGTAGGTCCAGGACCCCGTCTTGAAAACCAAGGATTTAGTCTATTTGTTAATATGCAACTTTCCGAACTAAACTAACGTGGCGTCTACAGCAATGACATTGTGCAGAAGCCTTTGTCATGTCACATGGGAGTTTTCAGAAGGGCTTTGGAACTAGCATTATGAGGCTGAAACACACATACTCTGACCAACATTTGAATTTTTGGAATTAAATACTCAGGAACACAAAGCTGCAGAATTATATAAAAACCTCGAAACAAAAATAATGGAGCTGCCCCTGAAGTACTGACATAAGTACAGTTTTGATGTACAGTACTTACCTACAGTGTTACATAGATGCTATTGAGTAGTAGGTTTGCTGTAGGCTACTGTTGTAGTGCTGTACCAAACAACTTATATTGATTATATAAACAATCATACCAAATATGCTTCTACACAGATGAATATGTATTTATTTGTTTCTCTTGTTTTTTTTTTTACTGCTGCTTGTTTTTCATACAAGCACCTACAAGTGGTTTTCCTCAGCTCAAACACTGCATATGATTATAAACAAAGTTTCCTGCTACAGTGCTTGGTTTTTCTCCCGTGGCGGCCCCATTACCTGTGAGTGAGTCAAGCTCTAAAGCCCTCAAATATAATTTCAGGCAGGCTGATGTGCTTATGGCCCCTCAGCGATGATGGTCACTCATCTCCAACCTCTAGCTAAAGGGGATTTAAAGCTCCTCAGGCCTATCGTGGCCAGCATTACCATGTGCTGTTGGTCTGCACCCAGTGCTCCTCCAACCTTAATGCTCATTGGCCGCCTGCTACTTTCTGGACTGGAGCTCTGTCCGGTTGACAGCACAGCTCAATCTTCTCCCAGAATGGACAGGGACCTCATCTGCCCGTTACAGGAGCTTGTAATGGCCAACCTGTCAGAGAGATGAGCGCCCTACAGTGCTATCCATCTTTATTTGTCTCTCTTAGTATTTTTATTAGTCCATGTAGAGTGATAAAAAAAATCAAACAGGCTTCCCTTAGACAGAATACATAGTGCATCACACACAAAGTGGCAGAGAAACTGATACCAGGGCTGTTTATGTGGCAGTACAGGATATACAATAGACATAGGTCACTGGAGATGGGGACAGACTGTGTGGGTGGATACAGTACATTGCTGTCGTGCCCATTTACACTTAGGGAGCATGTGCCAGCTCAGGTACATGATACGGACCTGTCATCTGTTCGACCAATGTAAATTTAGTGGTGGGCGAAATTATCGCAATAACTATCAAAGCTTGAAATCTTAATCAGTGTGTCATAATATTTTGTAAACTATTTAAAAACATGTTTGAGTGAAGTTATTTGTTTGTGCAACAAAATCTGAACTTTTTCAAATATTCAAGATAATATGCTGTGACAGATTTTGAACTTGTCATTCATCATCATGACACACAGTTATACGGAGAGATAATACATGGTAATATTGAGTTATTATCCAGCCCTGTCTTGTTTTGTTTTATGTCCTCTGGCAAACAACAGTGAAGATTATGTGTAACAGAATCCATTAGGAACGGCACAATATCTGATGTTGTTGCAAATTGCGATTAAAAAAACACTCACAATAACTTAATCATGGTAAATTTCCATTATTGGGATAATTGTGAATATCATGTCCAGCAGCATTCACACTAACCTCTAAACATGCAAAACATACTCATCAAGAATTAGCTTTTTTTTTTTTTTTAAATTGAAAGCTATGATGCCATTTTAAATTGTAGAAAAGCCTGTTTTTTCTAAGATTGTTTGGATGTTTTTCACCAAGAAATACGGTCAGCACAAAAAGATGTGTGTCATATCTGTAATACAAGGAAAATATTTGTTTCTTTACAAATGTAAGGTACATTGATTCTGTTATATTTCAGTACCATTTTAAGAGTCTTAAGCATATTCTCATGACTTTACTGCAAATTTAAAACACATAAAGTCTTATTTCAGCCCCTTCCCCTACCCACTCTCTCTCTGTTTATCTTGAGGCTACTGCTGCGCCTGGGACAGAGTCACACACAGTGACAGGGCTAACTGTTAGCATCACACGGCTAAGATTACCAAATGTTTATTAACGGGTTCAATGAGTGAGTCGAGCCATTTCGGTGTCGGTGTGAGCAGCACCGTAACACAAACACGTGAGCCCCTTTTTTTGTAGCACAGAGCAGGTGAATTTTAACATCTTTCATAGTGAGAACACTTATCATTTCAAACACACAACAAAATTTCACAGACCTCCTTATAACAATGTACACATATTATTGTACTGAGTAACTGTTGGAGCTTTTTTACTTCACAAACTATAAAGTGTCACAACCATTGTCAAGCTGTTGGAGGCACACAGGGCTCCTCCTTACCTGACAGTGAAGCTGCAAGGCGCATGATGGTCTTTCTCTCATCTGATAATAACATTACTGAGATGTCTGTCTCATCTGTAATGTAGCCTGTTCTTTCTGTCAGTCACTGTCTTTACAATCAGGTAGGCCTGTTCCATCCTCATAGACTTCACTGTTGCCTTCTAAATCTTCCTGGCTGACTGTGACATATATAAAAAGGAAACATTTGGACCAGCAAAGATTAAAAGAATATATATGTATATTTGTATTATTTTAAGTCAGTATTAGCTCTGAAAATGCATCATATCATAATACGCCTTCTAAGTAGGCCAATTGTCATTGTTTTTAAAAAATAAAACCTTTTTTTTAATTCTTAATCATGATAGAAAAAAACCCTCCTAAAATATGCATCACTACTTTTTTAGAAAAGCTGCAGTGAAATCACACATTTCAAAGCGCAACAATCACAAAAACAGCCCGTAGTATCATGGAGGGACCGACTTTTTTAGGCAGGATCATCATGACATGAAATTTTCATGTCATCCCATGCCTGGAATCCATACATGTCAGTGGGGAATAAGCTTTAATGAAGAAGAATATAGATATACTTTATTAATGCCCTAGGGGAAATTCAGTTTTGTTTCACTCTGTTGTCAAATACACAAAGGCCTGGAATACACACACATGCACAAACAGGACCTATACATGCATTAAATGAAGAGATTTTCAGAGCGAGGGGGCTGCCCAGAGATAAGTGACCTGAGCAGTTGGGAGTTCAGTGCTTTGCTCAAGAGCACCTCAGCAGTGCAGAGGAGTTGAACTGGCATCCCTCTCGCTACCAGTCCATACTCCATATTTGCCTGGACGGGGACTTGAACCAATGACCCTCTGGTTTCAAGTCCCTATGGACTGAGCTACTGCCGTCCCTTCTGCTGTGTAGTATTTGTATTTCTGGACCCACTGTTAATATTGTATTAATCAGTTTAATAGTGGCTCTGCTTTTATTTGAGTTCTAGTGTGCATTTACCAAGCGAGTGTGTGTGTTGCAGCAGCTTATTTCCATGCATTTTGGACCACAGTGACAGTGGTTGACTTAATTTGTCAATGGTTTGCTGGCTCTGTGCTTTGAGGAGGTAATTAAGCAGTGCATTTTCCAATGAGGCTGTTTGATGATTGTAGTGGCAGAGGCTGCACAATTATACAGTACATTAGAATCATTCTAAATCCCTAAATATAGAGGGAGAATGCAGGACAAGTAATGGAAGTTGCATTAGAAAGTTTTTTCTCTTTAGAAAATTCCCTGAGCTCCATTTTTTTTTCTTGAAAAGGATTCACAGAAATAAAACACGGACCTTACTTTGTGTTATAACAAATGAAAAATATTTTGGAATCCCTGCATGAAGCAATATGAGTCTTATTGATCTCTGTCTTTGTGTTTTGTTTCTAAGCTCAGAGTAGTGAATGCTCTGCCTGTAATGTCCTGGAGACAGCCATGAATCTTCCGGAGAGAGGCAGACCCAGAGAGCACTACCACACATTAAGGGAATGAATATTGATTTAAAAACAAATTTGACATGGTTTTTTAAATCGACTTGAAAAATGCATTGCTTAAAAAAGTCAGGGGTTTGTAGTCTGTCAATGGAGCGGAGAAAACTTCGCTCTTGTTTTATGGTTTAATAAGATTCCATTAATGGCTTCTTCCAAAAGCCCTCTGAAATGGTGTGTGTATGTGTGTGTGCGTGTGCAAATGTGTGGGTATGTTCATGTGTGTAAATACTCTTGTGATTATTGGTCTCAGGTCTGAGGGCTGCCTCATTCAGAACAGAGGGGTAATAACTGATTCCTTTGTGTGTGTGTGTGTGTGTGTGTGTGTGTGTGTGTGTGCATGTGTGTGTGCTTCTGTGCGTGTTTGGACTGTTGAATTGCAGACTAATGACTTTTTCAGGATGAGTAACCGAAATAAACAAAACTAAAAGAATTGAACCACCTGTTTTACTCATCAAAACATATTTTTTTGCCGCATCATGATGGAGGATGCAGATTTCACCTTCACAATTCACTTTGAGAAGTAGTTTAAAGTGTTGTTTGAAACTAAGCAGGATCCCTTATCCCTCAGAGGGCGGCCAAAATAAGACACCAGGCAATCTTGTCAGAGTGCTTGGTTGGCATGGTCTGAGAGCTTCTGGGGCCAGGTTTGCCTGCTCAGTGGGCCAGTGGAGGGAAACTGCCTCTGGCTGCCTGCCCAGCCTTCAGCTCGACAGAGATAGATCATATGGACGCCAGTGTTTTCTTTTCCTAATTGCTGCACATCAACACATCAATCCCACAGACATAATATTTCATACCAGAAAGAGCAAGAGATCCTCACTTTGGCAGCTACGTTTGGTTTATAAACATTTAGCCATTTTAGTCGTGTTTGATCTAGTTGATGTAGTCGCTGAAGAGTGTGGGGATCGACTCCAGAACGTCTTGGATAGTCACTGACAAACCACAGTAGCCTTGTTTAATTGATTCATCACATGATAAATACAACAGGGTTTACACAGTCATGAGAAACCTGGAAAAAATCATGGAATTTCTTGTTTTCCAGGCCTGGAAAAATCACTGAATTAGTAAAAAGCTGTTAAAGTTTTTGAAAGGCAAGGAATTTGTTTGTGTCTAATGAAACCTTGTTGTTAGGGGTGTAAATCACCAGATTCATCATGCTACGATATTATATCGATTCTTTAGACAACATTACGATATTTGCTGATACTACAAAGTCTGCCACGATACGATTTCAGTTTGATGCGATTGAGGGGCTTGCAATCATTATGAAACTATATTATCTGCCTATTTAACCCAGTTGGTTTCAGAAGAAGCTGCCACAACTTTCTTTCATGCTTTTGGCCATAAAAGTCAAAAACAACACATAAATAGTGTAAATAATTGTAACCGCTTAGGTGCACTAAAATTCACTTTAAACTGACTGCTGTAGTTAGTTAGCAGAGTGAGATGGCCGTCCAGGCAAGTAATGTAACATGGTATTTTACCTCGTAACAGCATTGTTTAGGTACAGCATGTACTCTGTCTGTCGACCTGTATTTTCTCCGAAATCCAAAATATTTCCACACTGTTGGTTTATTGCTGAGTAAATAACGTTATCCTCATCGTCTTTCTCTTAGCTGCTTGCCATCTGCCTGCTGCTGTTTGATGGTGGCACAGACTTTCAAAACTGAAGTGTATCCTAAAATGATGATATGGATCTATGTTTTTTTACACTTTGCATCAATGATTTTGGATCGTTGATCATTTAATAGATATATCGATGGATCGTTACACCCCTACTTACTGTTACAGTTATCTTCACTGGATAGCCTTCCATGTAATGTAACGTATCAGTTAATTTATTTTTTCAAGGCTAGATGTTGACATAAAGTAGCTTTTATATCTGACTTAGTGTATGTTTTTAAACCATCATATGCACGTCTTTATTTTCTCCCCACGTTCCATCTCTCCCTCCATATATGCCAGCTGGCTGTAATTATGTTTAAATGTGACATTTGGAGCTTGAAACGTCACTTGCGGATGTGCTAATAAATTGCTTTTAAATGGAGCTACATGCTATGAACCTTTCTCCATATTACATTGTGAGAAGTGTTGAAATTTAGACCATGAAAATGTGTGGGAACCCTGATACAACCTGTGACTGATCAGTTGGGTCTGTTCAAAAATAACACAGGTCCTGCAGGCTGCAGGGCAGCAAATACTCACCTCCAGTTTGTTTTGCAAGATGCACAGGCCACACTCAGCCTTTTTTTCAGATATTTTTTTTTTTTTGTTTATTTTTACCTCTACCATTTTCTTTTTTCCAGTGCATAATAATTACTTGCACTTTGTTGTCAAAATGTGTAGCCTGTGTCTCATTCAGTGACTGAAAATCAAAGATAAGTATAGGGTGTCCCCAGCTTAACTGGTTGTTTAATGGCACATAAGAAATCATTGTGTCACAGATAGAATTTGTCTTTTCTGGTAATTACGCTCATGCAAGACCAATAAAAACAACAATTAATAGCTGAGCTTTGTTTAATCTCACTTCAAACTCTGTCCTCATATGCCAGTAGTGATCTTTTTAACTGGAATAAAAGTCACAGATGCGCTTCAGGAGAAATGGTTATCTAGTTGAGCAAATGAAAACAAACTAGCAACATTAGACAATTTGGCACAAACAAAATTATCATCTGCCTCTTAAGCAAAAACAGCATATTTCAGAAGTTTCCAATCTAGTTGACATGTCATGCACGCTGAAAAGATTAAAGGAACAGGTCACCCCCAAATTTTCATTTTACCTGTTTGTCAGTCTAGATTCTTTTGGTGTGAGTTGGAGATATAATTTGATAAACTCAACAGACATCATGACCCGGTTCTTAAGATAATCCACAAACCTTGTAGCGCACAGCTTCGTGTAGGAACTATTTTCTTTCTATCCAACAACACCTCAACCTTATTACTGCACACAAGGGAGTGTGCATGTACTCATGGATGAGAGGCTTGTGCATGTGACAATGTGAGTTGAAAACATTAATGGTGTCCTCAGTGGTGCTAGGTCAGCTAGCAATAAAGCTGGCAATGCACAATTCCTTCTGTGCAGTGATACAGTTGTACAGGTGTACTTTGCTATCAAGAAAATAGTTCCAACATGAAACTGCTCCCAACAAGGTCTGTGGATTATCTTGAGTAACCGGGTCATTTCTGGGAAGAGACATTGCTGTTGAGTTTTTCAAATGTATTTTTTGGTTCTTTGATCACCACAAGCTGAGTGCCATCTACTCTATCCATCCATCCATCCATCCATCCATCCATCCATTTTCAACTGCTTATCCAAAGCCGGGTCGCGGCAGACGTCCCTTTCCCCAGCAACGCTTTCCAGCTCCTCCTGGAGGACACCAAGGCGTTCCCAGGCCAGATGAGATATGTAATCCCGCGTGTTCTGGGTCTGCCTGGAACACCTCCAGTGGGAGGTTCCCAGGAGGCATCCTGATTTGATGCCCTTACCACCTCAACTGACCCCTTTCGATGCGAAGGAGCAGCAGCTCTACTCCGAGCTCCCTCCAGATGTATGAGCTCCTCACCCTATGGGGGAGATCACACAGAAATGAGACGCTAGAGACGGGGACGCTTCAAAGACGCTTGAAATGCTGGAAGCGCTTATTCAATGCGCGCTACACAAAAAAACCCAGCAAGGAGCACCTGTGGAGCGGGGGTGCGTGTTCAACACACACACACCTCCTGTCATCTCCCTATGTCTCCCCTTGAATATAGTGTTTCCCTCAAAGACAGTAGAGTCAGTACTAGCTTACATGAAACTATCACGAGCTATCAAATCAAATCCAACTTTGTTTATATAGTACTTTTCATACATAAAAATGCAGCACAAAAACTGTGAACTACGAAATAAGGTCAGCAGCCCTCTCACATATCCCACTGTCTGAAAGTTAACTAGCTGCTACGACGATATCGTTGTCGTAAATTACATTGTACTCACCAGACAAATTCGTTGCGCTGCTCGCACAGCTCCATGCGTGTCTCCTCCTGTGTTTGTTTGAGTACTGAGGTGTGCGTGTGTTGTATAATTCTTAAAAATCAAATATTGTCAGGATAAATTTCTCATCTTCGTATTGCGTTGTGTTGTCTGTCGCTCATAACTGCCGTAAAACTGCTGGAACTGACCAAACTGCCATAACTGCCACAACAAAACAGGAAGGAGGATTTAACTGGCTGCCTGGGCCAATGACGACAATGACAAATGGTGCTACTGGCGTCTGATGCTCAAAAAGTTGAAAATATTTTAACTTTTCAGTGTCTACACGCATCTAAAAAGAAGCGTCTAAAAATAAGCATCCACAAAAATGCGCATCTAAAAAGACGCTGGAAAAAATGCCCGTCTAAAAAGACAATCTCAGTCTTTCGGTCATAACCCATAGCTCATGACCATAGGTAAGGGTTGGGCCAGCTTTCGATTTACTGGTCATCTACTGTAGTTCCATTATATTAGAGAGAAGGCAGACATCTCTACGGCCAATATCTCCAACACTCAGCAACTCACACCAAAACAATCTAGAATGATTAAAAGCACTACAGGTGAACGGTAAAATATGTATTTTGATTTTGGTTGTTAAATTTTACATTTAAGAATAAAGAACTGTTTATACATTGCGTGGTTGACCATTTCACCTTTTCCCTGTGGATGTGTTACAGTCTTGCTCATGCATTGTGATTGTATCAGTTCTCTCTGTGTGATTTCTCATTACAAAGTTATTTTCTGTGTGGCGTGCTGTAAGGCTCAGTTAGCCTCATCAGTAAGCATAATATTAGTATTTATTGCCGTGCAGATGATACACAGCTTTACATCTGTGTTTTGCCAGATAATGTTTGACAGGACTGCTTCATTAACTAAGTCTCTGACTATAATCTACTGTATGTTTTGCATACAATATTACTCAGGCCTGAAAAGAGCTTTGGTGATTTAATTAAGGGTAAATAAATAGATTTTAATACAAGTTTTGAGCCTTACATAAGGAATGTAGCAAAAACCATTTGGCCACCTGAGAAGCATAATAAAGGTCATTATGTTTGATTGTCAGATATACACAAAAAAAAACAACATGCATATTAACAGACTGCTGTTGATGGAAGCGACAGTCTCAGGTCTTGCTGAGAAAACACCAATGTGAACCCTGAAGTTCGGAATGAGCTATATCAACTATATTAACTGTATAGTTTGCAGATTTACCACCAGCGCCTGTACCTGCAGCACCAGTGTCGGCTCACTCACTTTTTCTTGCAAAGCTCCTCCCCTCTCACTGTTTAAACATGAAAATACATTTTGCAGTATAGATAAGTAGAAAAATTCAATGATAACATCTTCGTCCAAGATCCACCCAAACCCTAGCTACACCCTTAACAAGTACTGTATAAGGTCTTTAGTTGCTTTCTTTAGCTGCTGACGTTTCACGTTCCCTTTTGCTCCTCAGACTTAAACTGAAGGTTAACATGCACCTTTTTATTCAATTGTAATTATTCTATGTGAAGTGCATTGCGTCATATCATCATGCACAAAGGGCCTAAAGTGTGTAATTACTTGAGTGAATGATTGAGGAAGTGAGTTTATAGTACCTCAAACTAAGGGCAATTAACCAGACACACACAACCTGAGTACATGCAGCATTTAAGCCTCATATTTAAGATTTAAAAAAGACCCTAATTGCTTTAAAAAATATTCAGCAATAACAGGCTTTTCCTGGGTTTTCCTCAGAAGAACTATACAAAATGGTTTTATGGTGTGAAAGTGGGTCTTGCGGTGTCTTAGGGCAGCAGGATAAGTGGTAATCCCTTGGGTGGTGCTCTGTTGTAGACTACAGATCCTATAGAGCTCGGGCCGCTGAGTCAGCCTTCACAATTCTTCCAGGGGGAGCAGACTAATCTCCCAAGTACCTTCCTCTGTCAGCGGTCCAAGCATCTGTCGTTCTGCCTCTGGATGCCCCTACTTTCCATTTCTAACATCCCAGTCCCTTGTGGCATCTGAGAACCATTTCTCGTACTTGTTTTTTGCAAAGTCTGTGTCTGTTTAATAGGTCTCACCTGATTTCATCCTGGTAACGCCCCAGTAAGAGCGCTTGATATATTGCTGTTTCTGAGTGAAAATGTTGTAATTCCCCCTTGCACTTTAACTAAAGGGATTATGGTCCTTCACAGGCTGCAAATATTCTCCGGCCTGTTTGGTGTAGGATAGCCCTCAGTAATCTGTTGGATTAAATCACAAATGTGTTGTCACCAAGCTGTAAATAAGGCTGCTTGTGTACGTTCCAAAGGAGTTAAGATTGTGGAGATACAAGGTGTTCACCCAGCAGTGAGGATCTGCTGGAGTTTGCGTTTATTTAATTTGATCCTGACTGCCAGACTGCAGCTGGCTAGCTAAGTGCTTTGCCATTAGGGCTCTGTTCTGTGTTTAATTCTGCTACAGTGCTGAGGCTTATGGGTATAACGCCAGGCTGCATACTGCCTGCTCTACAGTAAATGTTTACCATCTTGTGTGCTACCTTGAGAATAATCAAACAGCTCCTCGGTGGTCTTCTTAATTAAACTGATGGCTCCGGTTATCTGACCTTTAATTCCCTGTGTTCTCCATCTGCAGATTTATAATGAGAAGAAGAGCCAGTTTGAAATCAAGAGAAACAACCCCAAGGACTTGGTGGAGAGGGTGGCACGGGACATCTCCAAGCTGCTCAACAGTAAGAGGAAAGCCCTGGAGGTAAGAGGATGATGCACCTGTGTACAAACATGCACTATAAGATATAAGCACACAAAGCAATGTGTCATTAAAGCAGCTACAAGACGTGTTTAACTGGTTATGAAACAGTCTCAATTTAATACTGATGCCTCTGTATGACCTGCGTAAGCAAACAAGTCCATCAGATGACTGATTCTATAGTTATTAATGCCTGTCCCCGGGTGCGACTCCATGCAAAATCAGATGAAATGATTCACAGCATGCAGACTAGACGAGCCTTTGTTCACATTTTCCAAGGCAAAGTTTGGCAGTGACTAATATGACAGACAGTTGTAAGAAAGCAGGAGGAGAATTTTTTTTTAAATGTTTTATTTTATTATGTATATTTTGGGACCAAATTTAGACGAGTGGGTAGGGCTGTGGATAAGCAAGGGGTGGATCTGACTCATAGACTGTAGTGATGTTTCGCAGACAGCATGTCATTCAAGCGGCCCTGCCCTCACGCATAAGTTATATAAAAATGAACCCCCTGTACAGTTGTTGAAATTAGCTATAGAGACCAAAACCATTTTTGTACCAGGTTGTCAAAATGCTTATGTCTGCTGTGAAGTTGGGCTTTTTTAAACACTGGGGTCTACATGTATAAGGACTGCCTCTGGAGCCAGCCTCAAGTGGCCAATCAAGAAACTGCAGCTTTTAGCTCGTCCACGTTGGCTTCATTTTTCAGCCATGGAGGTTGCCTCTTGGTTTTACATCATTATATAAATTCACGTTGGTGGCTAAAACAAAGGCTGTGTCCAAAATCATACACCCATTCACTACTCACAGCCTTGAATAAATGCATTACCTCATCACTATGGATCCTGGCTAAAACAAAGGCTGTGTCCAAAATCATACACCCATTCACTACTCACAGCCTTGAATAAATGCATTACCTCATCACTATGGATCCTTCAGACAGCTTCTTTTTTAAGCAGCTGTCTGAAGGATCCATCACTATGGATCCTTCAGACAGCTGCTTAAAAAAGAAAAATAGTTTTAAAAATAAATTTCATCTTTCTTTGACTTGCTTACAAAACAAGTGTATGCGCCAGCCAGATCAATATCTTTACAGCAAGAGGCTGTGGTGCTCATGGAAACACTACTACTATGAAAATCACAAAATGAAAGTTACTTGTAGTTACTCTAAATTCTCTGAGCTCTGGTTTTATCAGTGCAATCTCAAAACTTGTTTGCTAGGACAGTTCTGCATTCAATAGACATTTGTCTGTTTTGGGTAAGACCATAAATCATCAAAATAGCACCAAAAAAACTGCAGAAACATTTTTTGTCAACAGTATCATCATCTATAATTGAGCTTGTCTGATTATCTGCACGCTCTGAATCGGCTATCATAGTTTTTATTTTTGAGTCCTCCAGTCTTCCTCTGCATTCTATCTTAGTTTACACTGGAACATAGTGAAATTCTTTTCCATGTGCACGCACATTTTGGGGATGGAAGGAAATCCTTTATATTTGAAACCAATTTCAGGCCGACTGTATTTTGTCACTGACAAAAGTGGAGATTAACATTTGCGCAGCACGAGATTTGAGCTTTTTTTTTCTCTTTGTTCAATATTGGAGGCATATATTCTGAAGGATAGTTGTGTGTGGCATAAGAAGAAGGGTTATTTCATAGGTTATCACTTCAATGTCCTGCATTTTGGGGTATAATTATTACTACCGTTCTGCTCAGACAGCCCTGTGATTAGTTAAAAATTTGTTTCGCTCTCACAGTGGGGAACCTCTAACCCCTCAGAGGAGAAGAGAGGGGGGATACAGAGGCAGGAAGGCTGAGTGACAAGGAGGGAAATGAGAAAAGTATACACAATCAATTTTTAATTTTTAATGGCGAGATAAAGAAACGGAGCATTTGTGCTCATCCTGAACATTCAGATTCTAAAATCAAAATGTTGTCCCCTGTTTAATAGTCTGTGCCACAGTTTTGTTCAAATTATCTTCACACTTAAAATAACAGGAAATGTTGACAGCATATAATTCTCAAATTACCTGATTAGAATTTGTATTTATTGCTATTTAAAGCTGAATTTGTTCGTTTTTTCCCCACAATGGCAGCAAGGCACTCCTTTTAATCAGTTTGGTGATTCTCATCATCTCCACCCACATATACACACGCAGCTGCACACAAATCCACACACACTGATTCCTTTTAATCACTGTGATCATCCTTATCATAGCCTGCATGAGCTACATGCACACACATACACTGAAATTGTTGAGGCTGTCGTGCTTTTAAGACCTATCATTCAAACGTTAACCTGCATTTAGGTATGCATATTTTCCCTTTCACAAACAGTACATAATCTTTGGCGTACACAACTGATCACTGCTTTGTAGAGTTCTGTTGATCAGGTTTTGCTGGTCTAGTCCGGTGTACGAGCTTAAACCAATTTGACTTCATGCAAACCGGCTGAAATGGCATTTGCTATTATGAATCCTTCTGGCAAATTACAAAGTCTACATCAGCAACCTGTGCCAACGGAACAGTGCCAACCTTTATTATATTAATAATAAGCAATATGACAAGGTGATTAACATAATATTATGTTTATAAATGGACAAAGGGAGCCAGTAGTGTCTGACAGGCTGTAAGCTGAGCACTGCCAACATGAAGGAGATAAAATTTCAGTAGAGGTGGAAGCGAGGGCAAGTGGCGCAAATTGTGTTTGTTTACTAGAAAGTTTAAGTGTTTTCTGGGGTGATGAAACAAGACATGGCAGAGTTAGTCTCTCAAGGGAGCTAACACTGCTCCAATATGGCACATTTTTGGATTTGAAGCTGTTGAAAGAGATGTCTTAACTGGCCATGAGCAATGTCAAGCTGCTGTTTTGAGCTGAACTTTTGACTGACGCCCTGATTCTATTTATTTCTGTGACTTGCTTTGAAAGTGCAGCAATGGACGAGAAACGGCGGAATCATGAGGTTGAAATGAGGAATTATCTACACCAGTGGTTCCCAACTGGTGGGTCATGGTCTGAAAGTGGGTTGCGGGTCCATTCTGAATGGACCGCAAGTGACTTGCAAGTGTGTCACAAAATATTGTAAAAAACACACTTCATTTTGAAGTACATGGAATTTCCAGCACAAAGCTTTTATTTTGAAGTTCCATTTCCTGCTGTAGAGTGAGTAATGGACAGCTACTTAACAGAGACGTAAACTAGCTCAACAACAACAACAACCTCTCCTAAAAAAGCCCACCCTGGATCCAGAGGTGTTAGCCAACTATAGACCAATATCTAATCTTCCCTTTATGTCAAAGATCCTTGAGAAAGTAGTCGCAGACCAGCTGTGTGATTTTCTCCAGGATAATAATTTATTTGAGGAATTTCAGTCAGGATTTAGAGTGCATCATAGCACTGAGACAGCTCTAGTTAAAATTACAAATGACCTTCTGATTGCTTCAGACAAAGGACTCGTCTCTGTTCTTGTTTTATTAGATCTTAGTGCGGCGTTTGACACAATTGACCATCAAATTCTACTGCAGAGACTGGATCACTTAATTGGCCTAAAAGGTTCAGCACTAAGCTGGTTTAAATCTTATTTATCTGATCGTTTTCAATTTGTTGACGTTCGTAATGAATCATCCTTACGTACCAAAGTTTGTTTTGGAGTTCCGCAAGGTTCTGTGCTCGGACCAATCCTATTTACTCTATATATGCTTCCTTTAGGTAACATCATTAGAAATCACTCTATAAATTTCCATTGTTATGCGGATGATACACAGTTGTATTTATCGATGAAGCCAGAAGAAAGTAATCAATTAACTAAACTCCATAACTGCCTTAAAGACATAAAAAATTGGATGAGCACCAATTTCCTGATGTTAAATTCAGACAAAACTGAAGTTATTGTTCTTGGCCCCAAACAACTCAGAGACTCTTTATCTGATGACATAGTTTCTCTAGATGGCATTGCTCTGGCCTCTAGCACTACCGTAAGAAACCTCAGAGTAATATTTGATCAAGATTTGTCTTTTAATTCTCATTTAAAGCAAACCTCACGGACTGCATTTTTTCATCTGCGTAATATTGCGAAAATTAGGCCTATCCTGACCCGAAAAGATGCAGAAAAATTGTTCCACGCTTTTGTTACCTCAAGGCTGGATTACTGTAACTCTCTATTATCAGGTAGCTCTAGTAAGTCCTTAAAAACTCTCCAGCTAATTCAGAATGCAGCAGCACGTGTACTAACAGGAACTAAGAAACGAGATCATATTTCTCCTGTTTTAGCTTCTCTGCACTGGCTCCCTGTAAAATCCAGAATTGAATTTAAAATCCTACTGTTAACTTATAAAGCTCTAAATGGTCAAGCTCCGTCATATCTTAGAGAGCTCATAGTGCCATATTATCCCACCAGAACACTGCGCTCTGAGAACGCAGGGTTACTCGTGGTCCCTAAAGTCTCCAAAAGCAGATCAGGAGCCAGAGCCTTCAGCTATCAGGCTCCTCTCCTGTGGAATCATCTTCCTGTTACGGTCCGGGAGGCAGACACCGTCTCCACATTTAAGACTAGACTTAAGACTTTCCTCTTTGATAAAGCTTATAGTTAGGGCTGGCTCAGGCTTGCCCTGTACCAGCCCCTAGTTAGGCTGACTTAGGCCTAGTCTGCCGGAGGACCCCCTATAATACACCGGGCTCCCTCTCTCTCCCTCTCTCTCTCTCTCTCTCTCTCTCTCTCTCTCTCTCTCTCTCATCCTATTACTGCATCTTGCTAACTCGGCCATTCTGGATGTCACTAACTCGGCTTCTTCTCCGGAGCCTTTGTGCTCCACTGTCTCTCAGAATAACTCATACCGCAGCGGTGCCTGGACAGTGTGACGTGTGTGGTTGTGCTGCTGCCGTGGTCCTGCCAGATGCCTCCTGCTGCTGCTGCCATCATTAGTCATTAGTCATACTTCTACTGTTATTATACACATATGACTATTGTCACACAAGTATACTGTCTGATACTAATACATACTTTCAACATATTGTACCACAGTAGCCAGAACTATAACTATAATATTATTACTTTCATTAATGTTGTTGTAAGCTACTGTCATTACCTGCATCTCTCTCTCTCTCTCTCTCTCTCTCTCTCTCTGTCTCATTGTGTCATATGGATTACTGTTAATTTATTATGCTGATCTGTTCTGTACGACATCTATTGCACGTCTGTCCGTCCTGGAAGAGGGATCCCTCCTCAGTTGCTCTTCCTGAGGTTTCTACCGTTTTTTTTTTCCCCGTTAAAGGGGTTTTTTTTGGGGAGTTTTTCCTTATCCGCTGTGAGGGTCTTAAGGACAGAGGGATGTCGTATGCTGTAAAGCCCTGTGAGGCAAATTGTGATTTGTGATATTGGGCTTTATAAATAAAATTGAATTGAATTGAATTGAATTGAACATGGCCAAACGCAGTTATGACACTTAATATATTAAACTGTGTGGACCTTGAACTAATGACTAAGGAAAAAATCGAGCAGCTAGCTGGAAAGATGTTACCAGGCGACTGAAAGTCTCTGCTAAGGTAATCGACCATCTCTAATAACAAGCTAGGCTACTTGCTACTGGCTAATTTGTATGTCATTTCTAGTAAATGTGATAATATAAATTGTGTGTTTTCTGTTTGAAAAGATGAAATGTTGGAATATAGCAAGTACTCACCCATCTTTTCGGTGGTAACGTCTCCATTATCATCTCAAGCGCACAGCTGATATTGACGTGGTTTGTTTACATGTTGTTACACAAGTGCAGACGTAATGGATTTGGTGTTTGCGAAGAGCCCTGATGTCATGCAATGCAACGAGATAGTTGGACGTTCAGGAGCAGCTGCTGAGTGAAGAGCGACACCTAGTGGTATAATTTGATAGACAGGTGTGGTGCAGTGTTTGGCTTAATATTAAACTGGTTTAAATTTTTTTACACCAGCCCACTCTACTGGTTTTATCAGTGTATGCTCAGTACGTGCAAGGTATGATTCAAATTTCATCCACATGGCACCTAATTTGTGGCCGAAAAACTGTCCACTTTCTCTCCCTCTGTTTCTGCCCAGATATGGTCACTCAAGGTGAAAACATTGACCATTTTTAACACAGTTGAAGCCTTATAAAGGGGCAGAAGTGTATATCTTTTAAGAGCATGAGGTCATGCGGGATGGGGCACATTCGTGCAAAGTAGTAGAAGCCTCTCAAAGGCACGGTTAATTCTACAGCTTGGATCCTAAAAGGAAAGAAGGCGTTATTGTACGTCTCCTGTGGTCATGTGTAGGATTGGATTTAGACAGGCTCTGACCCTCTACCCCTGTTTTTTGAAAGACGGAGAGGCAGTACATACCCCTGCCTTCACCCTCTCCACCTCCCTCAACACACACACACACCACCCTAACCTCCACGGGCCACACTGTCACCTCACATCCTGTCTGGGAGATTCACTCAGGAGGGAGGAAATGAGGTGAAAAAAGGGAAGGGCTGGAATGAGAATGTCTCCCTGGGGCGTGGAAAAATCAAGAAAATGATGTTCAGAAATTCATAGATTTAAAAATGAGCAGCAAGCGGGAGGGTAGGAGAGAGGGAGCGGATGGGTAGTTGGAGGGAGAGAAAGAGTTCGGGGGGAAAAAATCAAAAGAAGAAAGCAGAGAGGAGAGGAAAAGAGAGTCGGATGATAAAATTGCAAAAGGGAGCGAGCAATGCAACAGAATCTGGTGTCATTATGTCATTACAGAATACAAACCTTAAGAAAAAATAAGCAACAAGTTAATATGTTTCATTTAGGCAGGGTAGGATTAATTTTTCCCCCCACTAAAACTAAAAATTCAGGACTGTAGGTGAATAAATTCATGTGGACTTATTATTCATACTGGGAGAAAAGTGAAAGCCATGTCTTAATGCAGTCTGTAGATAAGAAGGTCTCAAACTCCGCTCAGCATAGTATTGACAGTGTTTTATATTCCAGCCTGTTTCTACCCCCTGTAATGGTTATTTAGTCCCAAATATTCCCCGCCACACATTATTTAAAAAAAGAGTGTGTGTGTGTGTGCACGCAGTTGTGTGTACGCATGCAAGAAGAAATTATTCTTCTGCAACCTATTTAAATACTGCTTGGGGTGATTTTGTTGTAATTCATGTTTATATTACTAATGAGAAAATACACATTGACTCTAAATACTCAGTTACTGATATAAAGTGGGGAGGGAAGCATTTCTTAGCGCCCTGGATTTAGTTGCTTTAGCCTTAATTCCTAAATTAGCAGCACATTTTAATCATTTAAATGCTCTGCTTCTTTGGAGAGAAGTGAGGAAAAAAATCCAGAAGGTTTATTTGTTTACCTGCCTGGGCTGACACTATGGCAGGGGTTATTACTGCAATGAACAAGATACAGTTTATGCCGTGCAAAAGTCAGCTTAATTAACACACAGTCTTTTTGTGTCCTACATTTCAGCTAGAATATCCACATTTGGCAGAACTAACACAGAGATGGATACTCACTTTCATCTAACCATTATCAAAATAGGTATCTAAATGTCTTTAAAGTATAATTCAAAGTGCGGTGTACTAAATGTTTTCCCCAAACAAAAAATAGAATCCGCATAAGCTGACTTACTTTTTTGTCAAAAGCCTCCATGTTTATTCGTTTCCTTCCCTTGTCTTAATCTCCTCCACTCCATGTCCCTGTCTGCTCTCTCTTTCTTGCCTCTGGCTCCAGCCGTCTTCTCAAACAATGATCTGATTCTCAGGTTGGTGCCAAAATTAAAATGTAACACAAACCCCGGTAGGCTGACAGGCTTCCATGTTGCTGCTGGACGCTTTATATAAATCTCTTTGTTTGCCGAGGCAGGTTGAAATATGATTCAGGGGAGTTTCCTCTGATGTTTAAAATTTTAGCTTATTTCAGTGGCCCTGTGAGTCGCAGCTGACACCTGGACCCATTTTGTTATTTGAGGATAGATGAGCTGACTTTGCAGCCAAGCAGTTTTTGAATTTAGTGAGTTACTGTACGTTCCCAAGTTTTCTGTGTTGATGTTTGCTATGCTGTGCAGGTTCCATTATACACAGCTTTTGTTTGAGACACGTTTGAGCAGGAAATTAAATGATTGTCAAGTCATATCCTTGAGAAACTTTTCTTTGAGAGGACTTTTTTTTACTGAGCCATCATTTTCAGATAATATCCTGATGGTATCCAAGAAGTTTCCTGAAGTTAGCCTACGCTGTGAATTACTTAAAACAGGGAAATTACATTCTATAAAAACTATTCCAATTTATAGCTAGCATAATCTACGTAGTCTTTTAGTCAGTCTGTAACAGGTCAGCTGAACATGTGAACTTGGCAAGGTGAAATTTATCTATAAGCAAGGATACAATTCAACATGTTTTAAAATTCTATATGGGCCCCATTCCTGTTGGAATCTTTTGCAGTGTATTGCTGTGTCAAAAATTCCACACCAACATGCTCTTTTTTTTAGGCTAAAACAGTATGTAGAGTTTTTAGTATGTCCGAAACCTTAGTATAGAGAAGAATAGTACGTGAATTGCATATTATTTCCGGTGAAATATTACAATATGCAAATACTGGATACTATACCAGCATGAAATGCAAGACTTCACTTTGCTAGGAATAACATAGTTTCAAAATTATTTTTAAATTATCAGTAGCGCTGGGGCGTTGGTGGCTTAGTGGATAGTGCCGGCGCCCCATGTAGAGGTGATGCCTCACTGCAGTGGTCGCGAGTTCGACTCTGGCTTGCAACCTTTTGCTGTATGTCGTCCCCCCACTCTCTCTCTCTCCCCACTTCACAATCTTCACTCTGTCCTGTCCATTAAAGGCAAAAAAGCCCAAAAAATAATCTTTGAAAAATAAAAAATTATCAGTAGCGTTGATGTTGGAACAGGTTACGATAGGTAAGTGTTTCCAACCAGGAAGTGACGTGGTTATTACAGCTCAGTGCGTTGGAAAAGGTACACACTACTATTAATTTACACAGTTGAAGTACAGTACAGGCCAAAAGTTTGGACACACCTTCTCATTCAATGCGTTTTCTTTATTTTCATGACTATTTACATTGTAGATTCTCACTGAAGGCATCAAAACTATGAATGAACACATGTGGAGTTATGTACTTAACAAAAAAAGGTGAAATAACTGAAAACATGTTTTATATTCTAGTTTCTTCAAAATAGCCACCCTTTGCTCTGATTACTGCTTTGCACACTCTTGGCATTCTCTCCATGAGCTTCAAGAGGTAGTCACCTGAAATGGTTTTCCAACAGTCTTGAAGGAGTTCCCAGAGGTGTTTAGCACTTGCTGGCCCCTTTGCCTTCACTCTGCGGTCCAGCTCACCCCAAACCATCTCGATTTGGTTCAGGTCCGGTGACTGTGGAGGCCAGGTCATCTGCCGCAGCACTCCATCACTCTCCTTCTTGGTCAAATAGCCCTTACACAGCCTGGAGGTGTGTTTGGGGTCACTGTCCTGTTGAAAAATAAATGATCGTCCAACTAAACGCAAACCGGATGGGATGGCATGTCGCTGCAGGATGCTGTGGTAGCCATGCTGGTTCAGTGTGCCTTCAATTTTGAATAAATCCCCAACAGTGTCACCAGCAAAACACCCCCACACCATCACACCTCCTCCTCCATGCTTCACAGTGGGAACCAGGCATGTGGAATCCATCCGTTCACCTTTTCTGCGTCTCACAAAGACACGGCGGTTGGAACCAAAGATCTCAAATTTGGACTCATCAGACCAAAGCACAGATTTCCACTGGTCTAATGTCCATTCCTTGTGTTTCTTGGCCTAAACAAATCTCTTCTGCTTGTTGCCTCTCCTTAGCAGTGGTTTCCTAGCAGCTATTTGACCATGAAGGCCTGATTGGCGCAGTCTCCTCTTAACAGTTGTTCTAGAGATGGGTCTGCTGCTAGAACTCTGTGTGGCATTCATATGGTCTCTGATCTGAGCTGCTGTTAACTTGCGATTTCTGAGGCTGGTGACTCGGATGAACTTATCCTCAGAAGCAGAGGTGACTCTTGGTCTTCCTTTCCTGGGTCGGTCCTCATGTGTGCCAGTTTCGTTGTAGCGCTTGATGGTTTTTGCGACTCCACTTGGGGACACATTTAAAGTTTTTGCAATTTTCCAGACTGACTGACCTTCATTTCTTAAAGTAATGATGGCCACTCGTTTTTCTTTAGTTAGCTGATTGGTTCTTGCCATAATATGAATTTTAACAGTTGTCCAATAGGGCTGTCGGCTGTGTATTAACCTGACTTCTGCACAACACAACTGATGGTCCCAACCCCATTGATAAAGCAAGAAATTCCACTAATTAACCCTGATAAGGCACACCTGTGAAGTGGAAACCATTTCAGGTGACTACCTCTTGAAGCTCATGGAGAGAATGCCAAGAGTGTGCAAAGCAGTAATCAGAGCAAAGGGTGGCTATTTTGAAGAAACTAGAATATAAAACATGTTTTCAGTTATTTCACCTTTTTTTGTTAAGTACATAACTCCACATGTGTTCATTCATAGTTTTGATGCCTTCAGTGAGAATCTACAATGTAAATAGTCATGAAAATAAAGAAAACGCATTGAATGAGAAGGTGTGTCCAAACTTTTGGCCTGTACTGTATGTTGAATGATAGTAGACATATTGCGTACAGTATGTAGTGCATAGTATGGGATTTCAGACGTAGAATATGTGATTGACATCAGCTGACAGGAAGTAAACATGGAGCTGTTGCCTAGCAATGCAATTCCAGTGAAACGATCTATATTGAGATTAAAGTTTAATTGATATTTACTAATTATGAAATGCAATTTTTTTCAAGTAAACTACTTAGGAAATTGCTCACCTGTAAAATAAAGCATTTTAAACTTAATACAGGGGTGGCACGGAGGTGCAGTGGTTAGCATTGTGGTTAGTATCGTCTCCTCACAGCAACAGGGCAACTGGTTTCGAACTCAGGTTGGGAGGCTCAAACTCTGGGGTTGGGGAAGTTTGCATGTGTCAGTGTGGGTTTTCTCTGGGTACTCCAGCTTCCTCCCACAGTCCAAAGACATGCAGGTTAACTGGTGACTAGATTGTCCGTAGGTGTGAATGTGAGTGTGAATGGTTGTCTGTCTCTATGTGTCAGCCCTGTGATAGTCTGGCAACCTGTCCAGGGTGTACCCCGCCTCTCGCCTAATGTCAGCTGGGATAGGCTCCAGCCCCCCCGCGTCCCCTAATAGGATAAGCAGCTATGGAAAATGAATGATACAATATCCATCTATGAATAACTGTCTACTGTACAAGACCCTGACTAATCCTTGCAAACATAGTCAGGTATCATACCGTCTAACCACTGTATGAAATAATGTAATGATTCACACACTGAGATATACTGTATATGTGTCCTAGCTTGATTATCTAAGATCATTAGTTGATAGGTTACATATACTGAACAGGTAGCATTAGTTCTGTACGTGTTTGTGTACGTGTGCACATCACATGCACCAGCCTGTATGTGCCTCTTTGTACTGTCACTGTGTCTTCCTTTGTGTATGTGTTATCAGAGGAACAGGCTCACACCTGAGCGATGATACAAGAGTGTCTGTCTGACAGGCCTTTTAACCCAGAGCAGCCAGAGAGAACACAGCCCTCCATGTAACCTGTCATGTGTATAAAGCCAAACAGGTGCGATAGACCTCCCAGACTGATCTGAGCCCTCATCCCTTCCTGTGCTCCTCTTTGTGATGCTCCATATGATCGCCACAGAGGCCTGAGATCAGTTGGGCACCGCAGAACCATCTGAGGCGGCACAGCATCCTGTACACTGTCAGTCAAAACCAGGCAGACTCGAGCTGTCAGTCAGGCCGCTGCTGGGATTTTCCCGACTCGGGGAGGGAAGATGAGGCCAGGAGCTGCAGACAGAGATCATGTTACATTCCCATCAGCAGCCGCACAGCAAAACTACCATTGTCAGAGCTCTTAAGTTATAATTTCACAGAGGGAACTGGTGGAATAGAGAGGGGACTAAGGTTGGTCTAATCCAATTACACAGATCTCAATACTGTTCCAATACCACTTAAAGGCTGAAGGATGGCTGCCTCTGGGCTGCTCGCTGCTTGATGGATACACACCCAGCGCACTCATGGGTTGCTTATTGAGATGGTTTCAGGGTCAAACCATGGAGATGAGGAAGGAAGGTGAAGGGATGAGGCCTGGTTAAATATTCTCACAGCATTACAGCCAAGGAAATGTACTGACAAGCACCACAAGTATGAGAGGAAAACCTTAGCAGCAGGTGTACAATACTGTTAGGACTGAGGCCTTTTAGTCAAACAAGTGTGCATGTTGAGATCTGTGGTTCACTCCAGCATTATGGAAATGAAAGATTGAGCCATATAAATAGATATGATTCACTCTGAGGTTTGTGTGCAGCTCAGCGACAGCACACGTGCAGCAAATACCTTTGGACTGGTGGTGAAACTGATGTGTTGTGTAGCTGCACCTGGGGTGTTCACACCTGAGGAGTATTTGTACCGAGTCCAGCAGCTTCCCTGATGTTTTAAGATAAGTCATAGCATCCAAACGCTTATGAAACAATATCGACAATATAGCAAATACATGTATATAACTTAATATCAGTCTATTTTTATTTATCTGCATGTATGTATGTCTGTCTGTCTGTCTGTCTGTCTGTCCCGTTGTCTGTTGGTCCATTGCTTTATTAACAATACAGCAAAGACATACAGTAAGCAGTGAGATCCTTTACATTATGTCTCCTTACTTCAACCTACGGCAGGGTGATATGGAGAAAAAAATTAAATATATCAATATTTTTGACCAAATACCTTGATATCACCACGATATTATAGGGTTGAGTATTGCTTTCACAAATTATTTTCACCAGCATGAGTCAAACTGTGTGGTGCGCCCACAGGGACATGACAGGTGGGCGCCCTGAGGGGAAATGTGATGTGAACTAATGTTTTGATGTTGGAATCTTTTTCATGGCAGAAAAGGAAATATATATTAGACAGATAGTCTGTAGGTACAGAAAGGACTGATGGAACTTTCACTTCAGGTATTTGCAAATACAGTAAAATGAACAAACGTTGCAGAACACACACAGAGAGACTCTCGTCATCTCTCAGTCAGAGCAGGGGAGAAATTATTGGTACAGTTGTAGTAGCAGCAGCATTGGTCAATGTACAATGTAATTGTCAGTTTGTCCACGAATACTTGCTGCAAGACCCAAGTAGTGAGCATTTTTATAGAAATAACTCAATCGTAAGTTAATACAATATCATCTTATAATCCTATAGACCAGAATTAGTTGAAAACAAAAACAGATGTGCAGCAAGTCCAGATACATTGCAATGGGAACATAACATTTTTTGATAAATAATCATAGTAATGTGGACAAAATGACAATCACAAAAGTGTGTAAAGATAAATAGAACAGCTAAAACAGTCTGGAACTTTCAGAAAATCATTTCACTTTACTTTAATGTAGCCTTTAAAACCAGGCGAAGACAACACTTACAATATTACAGTATCCAAAATCTAAGATGTCTACTAACACCTCTAAAGACAGAGCCAGGCTAGCTGTTTCCCCGTTTCCGGTCTTTATGCTAAGATAAGCTGCTGGCTGTAGCTTCATATTAAATATTAAATACAGATGAGAGTGTCATTGATCATCTCATCTTACTCTGGTAGAGAAAGTGAAAAAACACATTCCTCAAAATGCTGATCTATTCCTAATCTCAAGGTCAAGGTCAAGATCTCCATTGTTTTAGGAGCTTTCAACCACTTCTCACTTCCTTCCTCAGCAGCTGGAGTTTGCTTGGTTGTCATGGAGATGCCTAACTAACTTGACTAGTAAGTGGATCTTTAGTTAAGTTTGGTCAGATTTGTAAAATTAAAAAATATTTTTGGGATTTTCACTGATTCAGAACTTCAAGTAAAAATAGTATGTTATGTGAAAATAGTTCACTTTCCAAAGTAAAATGAGCTTTGTCTGTAGTTACAGTAAACCAACATGGGTTAAAGCAGTAAGAGATTTTGAAAACTCACAAGTAGGACATGAACTCACAGGCCAGTTTTATTGCAGAGGAACATAAAGCAAATCAGATAAAATGGTGGACAGTGGGCAGGTTCTCTTTCAGCAATGACGGAGATGTTCTGTGACTTTTGCAGTCACGCTGATAGTGATTGTGAGAGATTGCAGGAGAGCTCGGACCGGACACTGTGCAGGGACAGCAAAAGTATGCTTGACAGAATTAATCAATCAGACTGCGTGGGCCCTCCGTCTCCTCCTGACCGTGGAAACCAAGACGACGCAGCCGGGTCAGGGATGGGGAGGGACGGGCCACTCCGAGTCATCTGTCATCACATTACATCCATTAATAATTCACCGAGACACAGACTGTCGCGCGTGGCACGCACAGCCAACATACATGCTGAGTGGAGTGTGAGCATGCACATGTCGGCCAAGGTGTGAACATTTGGATCTACTCACTTGTGAATTTAGCAACTTGTTCACACTAAGCTCACCTGCGGCATAGTGACATTTGTGCAGTGCTCAGAGACGACATCTGAAATACCTGTCTTGTTTCTCCTAAAGAATCGGAGGGAATTAAAGGTGACATTGAACACTTATCAAACTGCAAAATGCTAGCAGCAGGCTGTCGGTCGTGCGCTTTCTTTGCTTCCTTATAACCTTGTTTTCAAGTCAGTTGTTTTTGAAACTCAGCAGCCATCAATTTATACTTCTTTTGATACTTTTGATTTCTGAAAGACAACTCCAGAGCTGAACCACATTTATGAGTTGTCAAAAACCTCCTCATAACTCACAAAAGTCACTGAATACTCAACCCTGGTGAACACTGGAAAATTGACTGTGTAGTGTGAAGCAACTTCCTTTTTGATTTCACTTATTGTTTCCACCAGGGAAAAGAGACTTTGAAGAAGTCGGGTGAAAACACACACTCAGTTGAAGAGGTGCTAGCTTGCAAATAATCTATCAAGACAAAAAGGAGGTGAAGCTGCCCACACTCTTCTTGCTCCGTTGCATACTTATTAGGATAAAGACTAATGTTTCGACAAAACTGTCTCCGTCACAGAACTGTAGTTTTGATCATTTAGCAGTTTGAGAATTAATGAAAAGGCAGCACCTGTGTTCGTTTTAATCACAAGTCATATTTTGTACAGTTGTTTGTTTGTTTTGGCAGGCCAAAAAAAACCCAACAAGAAATCAACCTTTTTAATTATAGTTACTGCAGTAACTGGCAGTGTAACCACCTCCTTGAAGTGTGTGGTTGATGACTTGAGTCGTCATCCCAGCGAGATCTTAGACGCCTCAGTGACTGGCTTTAATTGAACAGGCATCCGGCACAAATAACCAATTTATAACAGCTAAAATTAGCCCTCAGTCTTTTAAAGGGCCACCAGCCCTAAAAATGAGGCTCCCACTATCACGCCAGTGTGAAGCTGTTGTGAGTAGTGAGAGCTGTCACTCGGATCTGGATTGGTCCTCAGTGGTAGAGTGTACTACAGCTGGAGGATTAGTAAAGTGAAGCCCTCATTTGTCTAACGTGGGTCTGGTTACTGATTTTAATACGGCCACTAGTGATTCTTTTCAGACAGTTAGCCAGTGCTGTGCTGTGTTACATGTTGCCTGCTGTGCTGTGTAAATTGCTAAATACTGTATACAATCCCTTAAAGGAGATCTTTAAAAACACTGCCAGGCTTTCTAAATCACTTGAAACACTTGGATTCGAAGTTTCTGTCATTCCCAACAGCAGCAGCACGACAGCAGCTGGTGTGCCCACAATGAATTACACCACCGGCAGCAAGTGATTATATCCCTCCTGTTGGCGTGACGCGATGACAAATGGAGGAGTTGTCTCTCACTTTCAGAGGGAGCGAGATCTCCCTGCAGCCTCGCTCCCCTCACACCTCATTCTGAGGTGACGTTTAAGGCAGTTTTTTATTCGAGAATATATGGAAGTGTGTGTGCTATGATCATAATTACCATCACTGTAAAAAGTAGACTCCATAGAAGTTGATTTTATACAAGGTATGTGTGTATCCTTCCTGTCTGTATTATTTACTGCCATGATAATTAGCACTTAAAGGGGAACACCACCTAAATTAATAATTCCAGTATGTTATTTCAGTAGTCTAGGAAAGTATTTGTGAACATGAGTTACTCTCTCTCAAAGTAAGAAACCATAGAGGAAAGTCTCAAACTTGTGATGTCATCAAGTATAAAGTCTGGAGCAGCTCTTTAGACAATTAGCAGAGGCCTGGTTTTGGGGACCCACAGAATGTTTGTTTTCTTTTCTTTTTTTATATCCACATAAACTTTATTCCATTGTAGTGTTCTCAGTGTTAAAACAGAAAATGTACCCATTAGAGGTTGACCAGTATTGGACTTTTGAAGTGTAATGTAATAACGATAGTTTAGAACAGGAAAAAAAAAAAAAAGATGGCCGATTAGCCGCCACACCTACACCCCCATCCTCCTCTTGCAAAAAAAAAATTTAAAAAATTTGACAGTGTCGGAAATGACTTAAACATCTAAGTCAAAGTAATAATTAAATAAAAATATAAATAAAGGACAAGGACATTACCTTGACTTTGTGTATGGAGCCTCAATGCAAAATGATGTGAAATGGACAGTACTTGTGTTACTTGTATTTGAAATACACATACACATATTTCAATTATTTTTGAGTAATTATTATTGATCAAATATAATTTGAAACTACTTCAACATCAATTATGTGTTATCAAAATACTCAAAATACTTTGTCATTAAATCATAAAACATAAAAAAATGGCAAAGTCAAAACCGAGTATATAACTGGACTGTGTATGAAACACTAGAGGGCTTTTATTTTGAAATTAGGGCTTTTAGTTTGTATGTGTTTTGATGAATGTCCCCATGTGACAGGTGGGCTATTTGCGGCAAGTTCCACTGATAAGGATAGTTTATAAAATGTCCTATCGACACCAATAAATTGGCCAAACCAGTAAATCAGTCGACCTCTTATCTATAACATCTTTTCCGACTCATTGTCTAAGGAGCAGTACATAACTTTTTACTTACTGACGTCACAAATTTGAGTTTTAGCACTCTAACCTTTGGATTTTGGAGATAATTGCCCATGTTTATTAATGTTGTTTGACTGTGTTAGACCGTAGGAATAACATGTATGAATTTTGAAAATCGGCGTAATTCCCCTTTAATTTTCAGTGAAGTCTGCATTGACACAAACATATCTTTGTCTAATATCTTTACACCCTCACTATTTATTTTCCTCCTTTAGCCCACCATCCCTCTGATGTCAGTCAGTTAAAGTCCAACCCTGGCCTCATCATAGCATTAAAACTTGATCCACACACTTACTATTAACCTCCCTGAGGCACTGCAAGCCACTC
This sequence comes from Epinephelus lanceolatus, assembly GCF_041903045.1. Lineage (NCBI taxonomy): Eukaryota > Metazoa > Chordata > Actinopteri > Perciformes > Serranidae > Epinephelus > Epinephelus lanceolatus. Next base: position 30,098,608 of record NC_135734.1, on the reverse strand, counting down.
AGTAACAGCGAGCACCCCTCGATATGGCTTGTGTTCATTTAGGGAGCTTAATGAATTACAAGGGCTTCATAATGAGTGTGTCTGAGCACTGTTGTGGGGAGGTCAGATGGTTTGAATAACTAATGAACCCAATCAGCAGTCAGAACTTTGACATGCGTGGAACATTTTGTATATGCTGTTGTAGAAGACATAGCTACATATTACAAGCCCAGCCCTCCCACCACTGCTGCCACCACCACCACCACCACCGTGAGACTCTAACAAAGTAATTTGGTTTTCCATTTCCTGTAGGCCTTTGGAGAGGCAGTTATAACTCTCAGGTCCCATCAGGGAAGTACAGGGGAAGTAGGCCGAGCTCTACTTGGGTAAAAATAGCAGAGAAAACTTTACAACTTGCAGCATGCACTGATTGGCAAAAGCATATCAAATTTCTGTCGGTATAGTTCAGAGAGATTCCATCAGGTTCCTGAGGACATACACCATTTGTGGTATCTTTTACATATGCCTTTGGGGTCCCGTTCTTTTCCTTCAAACTGATGTTTTGAGGGATGTTGTGGCATTTCTTCCACAACTGCAAAAACCATTTAAACATTCATTCAGATGCAATATTGTATTGGAGGAAAATGTTTGATGTGTGAAATGTCTCTGCTGTGTTTTCAGTACACCTCATGATCATTGAAATGTAACAAACGTGACGTAAGGATCGTATTTACAATCAGAATTTAATATTATCGGTCTTAATCTGATGTTTTATTGTCTCCTTGAACAATAAAGCAATGTCTAAATCAGACTTCACCCACAGTGAGCTGAGACTACGTGAAAATGTCAGCATGAATTACAGTTCCAGTTTGACTTCCCACTGCCATCCAGTTCAACGAGGTATACTCATATAAGACAGTAGACTTAGCATCACAAGAGTCCATAGCTACATTAGGTGTTCTGTTGGGCTGTATTAGGCACAGTAATGTTTTGAGCTAACATGCTCACATTGACAATGCTGCTGTTTTAGCAGGTCTAATGTTCATTATGTTTACCACCTTAGTTTAGCACCTTAGTTTAGTTGACAGGCTGCTAACATTTGCTATGTGGCACCTATGTTGCAATCCATTGTAGCTGTAACTCAGAAAAAAACTACCTTCAACGCGGTCATTCAAGTCAAAAATTTGGACAACATCCATCTAGCTCGAGTTTGTGAAGATAAACACACCTGTCACGGCAACATGGCAGCGCACACAGTGAACCGAGCACAATGACCTTTTCATAATTTATTTTCATTTATTTAGGGGTTAGGGATGTCAGTTTTGGTTAATCTTGCTTGTTATAACCTGACACCCATTAACGATAACTGACAGGTTAATTTTTAAGAAAAAAAATATGTGAAATACAAGAGGCCTTTCTTTGTAGTCCGGCACTCCATTGACTCTCTGAGCTTTTGCACTGCATTTTAAAGCACTATCCAATCAGAGTTGGGGAAATTTTAATGTTTGTCTTGTAAATGTCGTGCCTTTTATTTTTAATTTCTGTTGGCTTTGCTGACAGACAGTCGGCTGGCTTCGTTAAAATGCGAAAATATAGCATCCACACTCGTCTCTGCTGGTTTTCTAATGTTAACCTTGGCCACTTTGCGCTGCACATCACTCGGGTCAAATGGAAGTTAGCTAGCAGTGCCAACAATAGTTAACAAAGCTAAAGGGGGTTTGCTGCTCAAAGTTGAGTCGCTAACTCTCCAAGGTAACCTGGGAGGCCAAATGTTTCCACAGCAGCACTGTTGGGCCAGCATTACAAGCAGTAATCGCCAATGAGCGGTGTCGCTAGCTATTATTAGCTCCCACCAGACTCTGGCCATGCATAGTGCAGTAAACTGAAGAGTAGAGAAATTAACCTATGGACTGCATGCATTACCGCATATTCTCTGTGGTTAACCAATTAACGGTTCATTGTTAACGTCTCTAATAGGGGTTTATGTTTGTGTTGTGAAACATTCTGTAACAACATTGTAGCTGCTAGTTGACAAGTGCTTGATAGACATCTTTATGAGCATGCAGCTCTCCATGTCCATCCACACAAAAGAAATGCACACAACAGTTTTATGCTATTGACTGTGGTGGTTCACACTATTTAACTCAGTAACCATTCGCACCATTTGAGCTGTTGTACGCTGTTTGAATGAGTGAAGATAAGGTCATCTGTAGATGCGAATGAAGGCAATGCACTGAGACGCATTCAGAGCGGAAGTCGGGAATACCAACTCGGAGCTATCGACTTCCGAATTGCAATACATATCAGCATAAACGCAACTTACAGCTGAGGCTCATGGGAGGGTAATTAGTTATGGTCAGCATTTGGTCATAAAACCATGCATTGGACAAATCAGTGTTGACAGTTGACCTGATGATGGTGCTAGATCACACTTTTAAGAGATCACCAAAGTGATTACAATTCATCCTGAGAGGAACATTAATGTCTGTACAATATGTCATAGTTATCCATCCAATAGTTGTCAAGACACTTGACATATTTCACGGGATAAATGAGCGTTGACCTGCTGGGGTCGCCAAAGTCAGCACGTTTCATCTTCTGGAGACCATGAATGACTGAATGTACCATGAATGTACAAAATTTCATGACAGTGTATCCAATAGTTGTTGAGATATTTTCAGCTTGATCTCACAGAAATATGTGATACGGCCACAGCCTTTTAACACTGCATTACATCGTAGTAACATGGAAGGTTTGGGTACCAGGTTAGATATTTCAGTCTAGCGGAAAGTGTTGCACTGACCAACCAATGGGCCTTCAAATAAATATTATCCCGAGGCTACGCAAACTTCTGTTTAACATTTATCTTCCTTTACCCAAGGACTAGAAGCATTAGTTGGTCTACTTTCTTACTGATATACACACTAATTGTGCATATGTACGCAGAGGTAGACACACTCCAACACATGGCTCCGTACATGCACACACACACGCGCTGAATCACGCGTCCCCTCCCATAATCTCTTCCCCAGTCCCCTGGTCCCTGTCATTCAGATCTATGAACTTCCATTAGCAACCATCTGTTACAACCTGCAGCAAAGCTATTACACTTCACACACACACACACACACTTGAATGGACGCACTCACCTCACTCAACGTATGGCCGACTAACTTCTTCAAAGCCTTAAGAGAATTTGCTGAAGCATCGCCTGTTTAACCTTCAGAGGTGAAGCCACCTGTAAACTCACAAACACCTGCGGATAGCGTCACTATGCTGCTGCCCACTACAGATGCGTCAGAAGGTCAGCAACCTTCATGCTCGCTCTCTCACACACACACACACACACACACACAACACATACACACTGACACAGACCGAGTGGAGGTCATTACAGACACACGCAGGAATAGGTCGCAGCATTGCGTTGTAAAAACAGATTGTCTCTAGATTATTCTATCTATAGTATTGGGTCATTCTATCACTCCCACTGATAAAAGGTCACAACATCCCACCCACTGTTTCTTGGCAGCATTTCACATTAGACAAAATGTCAGAACCTGATCTGCTTCGTGGCAGTAAGCTGCCTCCAGCACTTTTCTTCACATCGTCAATGCACACATTTATTTTAGCTCCGAGTGTACCATTTTCAGCTCCATTTGAATGCTCTGCTTTCCCTTTTTTCCTTCTCCTAAACAAATGTCAGTGTACAGCAGAAGATTTATATATATATTTTTTGCCGTGTTCCTGCCTCACACAAAGTCATTCATTTGAGTGACAATATGGGTTCCAGGCAGGAAGTGTGGGGGGGGGTTGATTCAGCATCTAATTATCCAACTTCTTCTTGAAAGGAAAAAATGCTTTCTGTGTTTAAGCAACTTGTTCACGTAGCAATAGCATCTGCTTCACTCCTTCATTTCCCCGTCAGCGAGAGACAAATGAATAGAAATGACTGCTTTGTGCTTTTATGCAGCCGTCTCTCCAAGCTGCATAAAACATATATTTCTAGTCTCCCATGTGCGATTTTGTATCTGCAGAGAGGGAAGAGAAACAGAGAGATGGAGACACTTGAATCAGGAATCGCTGTGCTAAAACGCAGACGCTTTTTTCTTTTCTTTTCTTTTTTTTCAATTGCTAGGCAGTGCTCTTGTCTGTTCGTTGTTTTCTTTCCTAGAGGGCACAATTGAAAAAGATCATTTTGATGAAAGGGGCTTTTCAAAAAACGCCTCAACAATCAAACAGAAAATATATGTTATACCGCTGTGTGGTGACAAAAATGAAATAAGCACTGCGCAAAAATAGAGCCTTGTTCGGATAACAAAGCAGCACGCCGCGGTCATCTGCTTTTCCTGGTGAGATCCTTTTTGTAGAATGGCACAATCATTTTTAAAAATAAAATAAAATATGTCATTATGGTTCACTGTTCTAAGCAGGTCAAATCCAGCCCACCTCCAATCCCCTAGCTCTCCACCCTATTAGATCCCTCCTCCTCCGCTGCCTCCTTTTCATCCTGGCGATTATCCGCTAGCTCTCTCTTATCAGCTGAGAGGCCATATAGCAAAATGATTCCCATGGCAGGAAGTCGATGTGCAAACTTTAGTGGCTACAGACCACAGAGATAGAGAGACCTCCCATTTTTAATTAATCCAGTATTAAACACTGCTGAATTGCCTTAGTGGTTCTTTGCATATTTTTTTTTTTTGTGGCATTGAAATTGCACAGTACTCGTGCACATTTTTTAAAGTTAATTTGGGTTCAACAATGGAAGCATTTATGACGTTTGTAGATGATAACACATTTCTTTGTAACATGATTGCGACTGGGAGGCCAGATGTTGCTTGTGGGCGAAGTCGCTGTTGGTGGTGAAGTAAATAATCCTTATCTGAATGTTGGCCTGATATCCATAGCCTGCCTCTGACCCTGGGAGGCTGTGCCTTAATTCCAGTATGATGGAGAGTCGGGTTCTGCTTGAGTGAGCCCCTTCTTCTCTTCCTTGTGAAATGGACAAGAGTAGAGAGGCAAATAAGGGGCTTGTGTCATGGAAAGGAGCTGTTAGTTGCTGACAGACCATTGATCAGAACAACAGGGGCTGTTTTCACAGTATGGTGCTCTTACATAACCACAAACACACTTGCATACACACACATCAAGTGATAAAATACATGTTAATCAAAAAACGAATGTCTCCTGTGCAGTATTTTGTGTTTTGGGCACAGAGGTTACATTTGTCAGGGTATTCTGTCTTTCCTGCAGAGCAAACAGAGATACAGACAAATCAGTTTAAGTGAGACTCAAGGCTTTTGAACACAACAGAGTCTCCTGCATCCTGAATGAAAGAACTTCATGCATTACATTTACATGCACATTAGGGCTGCAAATAACTGTTGTTTTCCTTATCGATAACCTGCCTGTTATTTTCTTGATTAATCGTCTTCTCAATAAAATGTCAGAAAAGAGGATAAAACACCCCGTATAATTTCCCAGAGGCCAAGGTAACATCTTCAAATTATATATTCTATCCAACCAACAATCTAACAATCCATCCAAGCATCAAATTCTCACATTTAATTGTTTGCTATGTATGTTATTTTATGCTCTGTGTGGTGACCTTGGATGTTTTGAAAGGCGCCTTTTTAAATGAAATGTATTATTATTATTATTATTAAAAGGGTATTTCGCCAATTTTCAACCAGCTTTGTGTCATAACAATGTGGGTAGTATGTGTAAGTGAACTGTGGTAATCTTCCCTCCATCTAACCAGTGCCTTGATCTCCTTGCCCCCCTCAAACTCCGCTGGATGACACAAAACATGTCATCTGGTGAAGTTTTGTTGGCTCTCAGGCTGTTGCTCAACCTCCAGGCTGTACCTCTACATTTTCATATTGCCTGCCACCCGTGCTGCCACCATGGACAGAAAGCATGGCCTAAAATCAGTATCACGGTATTATTTTGGGGGGATGTGGTGACAGTATGATATCGCGGTATCGTCTTTTCTCTTTTTTTTTTTTACACCTTAAATAAAACAATTTAAAAAGCCATACAAGTCTAGGATGGAAACTACGTATTGTCAGAAGTAAAATGGTTGCTAATCCATCTATTACTGTGTATAAAGCGTTATATAGTATGTATAAACGTTAGACGGAAGAGGGAGGGCGGCTCCAGGACTCCCTTCTCCTGCGGGCCTGGGTTTGGTGCGGTTGGCCAGGCCACCTCCATCACGTAGCGAGGGAGGTGTGTGAGGCCGGCCGGCTGCCGGGCCCTGTTCTGCCGCCGTAGGTGGAGTACTGCGGTATGAAGGTAACGTTAATCACAAAAGCAGCGGCTCATGTTTACTGCGTTAAGTTACCGTCACCGCGAATACCGCCCAGCCCTAACTTGAGCCCATGCTTGGTCTTGAGATGATAAGATAAATTGCTCGTGTTATCTTTGTTTGCTGTCACTGTCACTCGACACATCTTGCAAATTATATTTTTCTGCTCACTATCTGACCGTTTAAAGCCGAACAAGTCCAAATCACGGACGTAGCACCGTTTTTTTTTCTAATTGATTAATGGACTAATCGGTGTAGCTCTAATTCACATAAGAAACCAGGTTACTGGGACGAATCAAGTTATGCCAAGAAATTAAGGAATGTATTAACAGTTACTACAGTAAATATAAAACCACCCTCTACTGGCAGCTGATAAGTTTATACATATTTTATATATATATGATACTTTTTTTTTTTTTTTGGTAAATGAAGCATTTAGATAGTGACACAGTGAGAAGGCAATCTCTGTTGTGAGAGAAGGCACTGGCCTTTCTTACAGTGCAAATGTGTGTGATGCAGTTCTTTTGGATATCAAAATGCACCGCCACACGCTGCTCTCTCACAGGATACATTCACTGTCTGAGGTCTCTGTCATCCACTAACACTCACCTAGACCCTTTGGAAACCCAGTTAAATATACGCACACACTACATGACCAAAACAGTCAGGTGTTATCAGTAGAAATCTAGATGTGTTGATCGAGATTCTCTGATCCCATACCCTAATTACAGAGAGAAGGATGTTTGAGAAGAATACTGCAGAAACATGTACAGGAGTAACTCTGTAACCTAAGTTTATGTAAAAACACTCATGCTTTTAGTTAGAGAAGATACTTTTCTATGTATTTCATCCTACAAAACACAAAAGGCATTACTTTGATGACTGCACAAATCTAGTTTATTAATTTAGTGATGTAGAGTGGAGATTGTCTTGTAACTATTGTATTTTGGGCCCTCTCTAAAAGATTGAAAGTAAAAAGCAGTCTTGTTCTGTATACAGCTGACAAATCTGCCACATAAAGGGAAAAAGAGCACTAAAAGCTTGAGTCCCCGATGTTGGTTTTGTTCTGATCACTGACTTTTCTGGAAAACTGAAGCAGTGATGAAAAAAGTGCCTGGGGTGAAAGAAAAGATCTATTCTTTGCAGAGCTAACAGAGCTTTAGCACTGAGCTCAACTGCAGTAGAAAGATCCAAGAAATCAGCTTCCCTGGGCCACTACAGCTCTCACAGAGCAGCTCCGTTTCACCAGGAAAGCTCTGTCTTATTATAACATCTGTGCTTCAGCAATTAGACGTGATCTTCAGAGAAGCTCTGCATGTGCGCCCACCAAGGCTATTGTGTAAGTCTGCAGTGGAGGACTGCGGGAAATCAAAAGTTTGTCTGTGTGTGAAAGACAAAAAGAGATGAGTTTGAAAGGATATGAGAGGTCATGCAGCTCATGTTGCTCACAGGAGGAATGACATTAGTTTATTTTCTTCCTGGGCTGCTGTTGACTCTGTTTAAACATTCTCATCGTGGTTAATGTACACAATCCCCACCACTTGTCCCCACGGAGTAAGGACGCTCACGCAGAGAGGCCAAGGGAAGCAGAGGTCGGCTCGCCTTTATTTTGCTCTTCCATCAGACCAAGCAGTTAATCTTTGCTTGGCCCCAGCTTATCTGGGCGCCTGCCACCCTAGCCCCCTGCCCAGGGAGAAAAGGCATCACACGCCTCAGCCCTCTCTCCTCCTCCGTCTCCTCCTCCCTCCCCTCGCATTCCCCTCAGCTCAGTTCTCCTTGGCTGACTGGAGGAGGTGGCTGCAGATTGAATTATTCTCCCTGTTCCATTTCTCCCAAGTTTGCATTCATTTGCAGAGCGCTGTCACTTCTCTTCTGTTGTGTTTGTGTCTTAAGTGGAAGCCGTTCAGAGTCTGTCTCAACTTGTTGCAGCATCTCATATCAGTTATGGCACTGGCCTGCAATAGTGGTTATGCAAAAATGAAACAGGGCTCTTATTGGCGTTAGAGCACATTTGCAGAGGCAAATGCCCAGAGCCACCCTAGTGGCACTCTTTCACACATGCAGTGTGTGCATGCACACGACAGAGTTCCCACAGGCCTCCCACACATTAGGTTTGAGACTTTGTGGTCACTTTCAAAGCCTTGCTTGTTGATATTTACCAGACTGAAAGTAAAAGCCAACCCCAGATTCACTCTCTGTGGCGTCTTGCTTTGCTATATTTGCGTTTTTTGGCGCTGTGTCTCTTGGATACTTGCTGCTTACAGTCTGGCACCTGTTTGCTACCGTTTTCAGGAAACTCCGACCTCACCTGAGCTGTGTGGCGATACACGCCCATAAATGTCCCAAGCACAAAATATGAGGAGAAAATAAGAAATTAGATTCAGATGGCAGAGTCTCTGCAGAGAAATAGATTACCACACATTTCTAGTGAGTTTTAAGTGATGCTTGAGAAGGATTAATTACCTCTGTATGAGTCTATGCATTGTTTTTTAGGAAAATTCTGCTCAGGATTTTTGCTCACAAACTTTCCAAAACTCCGAAAACCTGTTGGAACCTCACTGCATGTGTTCATTGTCATTTGTTTTTATGAAGTGAAAAACTCCTGTGCTAAAATTATCTCAGTTTCTTGTGTACGCTCAAGTCTTAGGGAGGAGTTGTGAGTTCACGCTGTCAAACTCTGCCTCTCCTTCGCAGCCCATTGCCTTCCTCCTCCTCTTCCTCCTCCTCATCGTTGTTTTCTGCCCCACTGTCTTGAACTTTGACAGCCTGTCATAACATAATGACCCAACACTTTTCATGATTGGCAGGTGTTTTTCCTCACAGGCCAATGAAGTATAGGGGCTCGGAGATGTGTTTTGATGCACGGCTACCTTGTTTTTTTTTTGTTTTTTTTTCTGTGACTGACAGGTGGCTCCCCAAACTACACACACAGGAGGCCCGTTTGTTTGTTTATCGCCCATTTAATTCTTCCTGTGTTTGAAAAGCTATACGGCAGCTGTCGGCTATAGCTTTGGCTCGTTTGAGGCAGTGACCAGGGGGATGGGACACTGCCTGCCAAATGAGTGACAGGGAAAGGCATTGCGGCGGGAGAAGAAGGGAAGGGAAGATAGGAGTTTGCCTGGAGGCAGCGGTGGAGAGAGGAGGTACTGAAGGGAGGGTTGGGGTGCGGGGGAGCCGGGGGGACGGTTGGGGGGAGGGGGGTATGCTTCAGAGAGACAGTCGAGGAGAATCTCAAATATTGACCTTGGAAAACCACCTCTATGATAATCATTATCTCAGTCTGTCCCCCTCTCCTTTTCACCCCCCTCTCTCCCCTCCTGCCTCCGTTACTGTCTCTCTCCCTCCCCTCATGTCTCCCTCTCTCTTTTTCATGTGTGTCCTTTGCTCCTGTAATCTTTGCGACCTCAGATAAAAGCAACCTGGCTCTTTTTCTTCTCTTTGATACTCATTAATCCCTATCATTGATTACAAATTTACACGCTCAGGTTCAGCTTATCACTATAAGCCTCTACCATTTGACCCCCCCCCTCTTCCCATACTGTATGGTTTATAACACTCAACACCGTACACTACACGTATACACACCCAGGGCGTACTGTAGGTTTTGGTTTCACAGCGAATCTGAAATACTGTGTTCATGGCTGTATTATTATTACTGTTGGTTTTCATCAATACTTAATGATACATTTTGTATTTTTCCAACAAAGAGCACTATCCTACACAGCCCTGTCTCTGAATGATGTGTAATTCTAGCATCCTTTCAGAATATTGACTGTAAACAAAAATAGAGCTTCAGTTACAGTGGAAACCGCTGATAACGATCACGTCCTTCTGGGTCAGATTGATCACTATGTGCAGATGATTATTAAAACCAATTTTATTTGATTTTCCTTCATTATTCATGCACATTATCAATCTGACATGTGTATTTTTATTATTTGAATATAAAGTAATGAAATGGACAGCTTCACTATTTGATAAAAACTGTCATTTCTGTCTCCATCATTAGCAGCCATAAGCTTCAAGGAAACTACATTTTTCATAGAGAAAAGATGACTTTTGTTTTCCTGTCATGATCTCAGTGTGCAAGTAGCACTAGCCTCAGGTAGCCAGCTGGAAGCACATGTATTGCTGTGAGGCAAAGTGTCATGGGAGTAAACTGAAATAAATGAATAAAAAAATGAAGAATAACCATACTTTTAATTTTCTTTTCCATATGTTCCCATTTTTGTAAAATATATATCCAAAATGAACACTGTAAGCGGACTGCTTGATTACTATAAGCAAATTATTTTTAGCATTTGTATAGGAATATTTCTGTCCGAAGCTTTTTAATCCATGTAAGTGGTTGATCACTGTAACTGTGACCACTATAAGCAGTTTCCACTGTATTCATTTATTTCTATTTAAAAAAAAAAAAAAAAAAGCAGAGGAGTCAAATGATTTATTTCCAGCCATGACTCTGGCCTTCAGTCCTGGTCTCAGGCATTGATGTATAAAGAGAGCTGGATACAGCGTTGGAGGCAGGGCCCTGTTCATTCCTATAAACATTGCTCAGTGGTGCATGAAACCAAGAGTTTGACTTCCTGGGTATAAAATTACTCGGCTCTTTCTCATCTTTGGGTCCATAAAGCAAGTGCAGCAGTCTCCTATCGGCTAAGCGGCTAACTTCAGGTTTAGACCTCTGCTAACTTAAATAAGGATGAATTTAAAAAATGTAATCTAGACTCGAAATGTTATTGGACTAAATAAGTCAAATTCAGAGTGTGAAATGAGTCATTTCACTGAGGTTTTGGTGCTCAAAAAAATGTATTCAGTGATTTATAGACGACACTCTCATAATGTCAGTCTATGGGAAAAGGTCGTTTTGGGCCTCGTGGCATTGCGTGGCGGACCCAGAAATTATTATCCCACAGTTTGGCCACTATATTAAATTCGCTTCAATGCCCGGCGCTGTTCCTGGGTTCTTGTTCTCAGGCTACAGCTATAAACATCCACCAATCAGAGGGTAAAATAGAAACATCTTTTTAACCTGAGAGGCGAAACACTGGGCATAGAAGTCCAAATAGTAAGAAAAAAAACACTCACTGCTCGTAAAATGTGCAGGAATTAAGTGAAAGCAACCTAGATGAGCATATCAACATTTGTACCATCTCCTCTCTTCTCTCAACTAAAAATAAACAGTAACAAGACTGTTTAGAAAGATTTTAAGGAGGGAATCAAGCCGCAATTGTAAAAGTGGTGTACACTCACCTAAGTGTAGTTCCCTGCATCTCCCTTACAATTCATGCTGTTACATTACATCAGGCGGAACATTGAAGGCTTAGGTTATACCTCACACACTCTGTAGGCAGGTGTTCCAGTTTAAAGGTCTAATCTGATACTGTAATCTTGCTTTATATGCATGATAATGACATTTCGGGGGCGTGCTTCGTTTTGTCCTCACTCTTGTTTTGAGACCTCGCTTGTTGCACTACCATTTCAGATGACACAGTGGAGCTGCTTCTTAAGGGCAGCCACGGCAAACTATGCTAAGTGAAGGCGGAGGAGTACATCTATTCATTTAAATTGGTGCTAATGGCAGACTATTTAAAAGTCAATTAATTGCTAGGGGCCAAATGCACAGTGGCAGTTAATGCTGTCACAACGCGGAGTAGTAATTGGATGTGTTGATAGGATGTGCCTGTGTGCGCTGGTGTGTATTCCTCGCATCTGAAACTGGATGGCCACCTACTACACCTCCAAAAACTCTCAACAAAAGGACAGTCTGTTGCCCGGTGAATGATATTTGCCATAAAGCAGAGCATCACGGGAAAGCAGCACAATAGCCTAGATTCAGTCTGTGGCGATGCATCCATTGCTTTGTTATAAAACGTTTGTTTTCAGTTTTCAATAGCTCTCATCGTTTGCTTTTTACTTTGCGCTATTATTCCTGAATTCTGCTTTTGAATCCCTCTTCTGTATCCCTTTTTGTTTTTCTCAGTTTGACATCACTACCCCCATCTCTAGTCTCACCTTTTCATCCTCTTCTTCACTTTATCATCCTACTCTGTACGGAGAGAGAAGGGGGAGAGGGAGGGCCCGAGATCGATGTTGGGCCTGCGCACACAGAGACCGGCAGCTGGCTGAATCGGAGTGATCGATCAGGCACAGAGCATTTGCTCTGCCAGACTGCTGGGCCTTTGTGGATGGAGATTATTTCTAAATTATTACAGGAGGCAGATGCTTGTCAGAAGATGCTCTCTGTCAAGGTTAGACTGCTTCAGAGCTGCCTAGCTCCCTCCTTCTCCCTCTCCCCCCGTCACACTTTAGCTTTCTTCATCTTCTTAAATTCCTCTACTTTCCCTCCTTTTATCTTTCACAATTTCTTTCTCCCCTCCAAGGTTTTTTTCTGTAATTTTACATATTCCACATTGCTCTTTTATATTATGTAGCTGTCTTTCTGTCAGCGTGTTGTTTCCCTAACAGCAGATATGTTTAGCACGTTATAGGTTAGATAAAAGGCACACAGTGTATACCACTCAGGTAATGAGAAACTGAAAATGCCATCTAGTAAATTGACTTCATACACGCAGACAGAATGGGCCGCAAAGTATAATCTTTGACCAATGTTGGTCTATAATGATACTGAATACAACAGCAGGCAGCTGTGCGTTTGAAGCTTCCTCGAAAATTAGTTTGTTCTTTGTGGAACGATTTAAATAAGGTATTTTCATTCCCTGCCCTTCAACAATGCTGAGTGCCTGAGTTCTTAAAAAATATATGCATGTGGATGGCTTTTGTGCATCTTAGTGCTGGGTGAGAGCCGTGTGTGTGCACTTCTGAGTCTGTACATGTGCGGCTAAGTTTTAAGTTGATAATGTGAGTTTAAGACGTCTCGAATGTGTGTTTTTTCACCCTTGTTAGGCTGATTGGACTTGAACGGCCTTGTATGCCCTGGGCTCTACCTCTTGTCGTCTTGTTCATTTGTGATGAGCACTGCTTTATTCTTATGGTCAGCATAAATTAGCCCAGTTCTTCTATCTCACATGACATATCACAGCCACTTTGGAGTGAATTTACCATCTTCAGCTCTCTGTACAAAGTCTTATTCCCAGGTTTCGAATACCAATGCTCTGGATTGCTGGTTTGGTCTGACTGCCAACTCAAAGTATCTGTACTAATGACTTTAGAATGAGATTCATCAATCAACTATATTTCTCCACAATAGCACCTTTACGTTTTCTAAAAGATCATTTCATGTAGTGTTGGCGAATTTATGTATGATGATGCAGTTACCCTTGACACTGGGGGTTTCTGGTGATTGCAACTGATCCCAGGGATTGTATGGTTACATTGTAACCTTGGTTCTTTGAGTCATGGGTGGATGAAGAACCTGAAAGCCATGCTTTAATAAAAGTAAAGATATCTTACCAGAAAGCTACTTTGGTAGAAGTTAAAGTCACCTAAAATTTTACTTGAGTAAAAGTCTTTAAATATCTGATATTTGCTATACTTAAGTATCAAAAGTGATTTTATTAAATTAAATGTAATTAAACATTGAAAGTAAAAGTACAAGTAAATGCTTATAATAACAAAGCAGACAGTCAGAATTCTGGTGATAATGAAGTTTATTTCTTCTTCACATGTACACCACCTTAAAAATGGAGTGTATATTACACTTGAAAAAATACGAGGTCTTCTTCACAACTTAAAGGATTTAAAGAAAACCTTTGACTTCCATGGCTGACACACTGCAGTAGAGCGGTCACAAATTTTTATCTCATGGAATCATTACTCGCCCTCTCTGCTGTGGGACGCCATTTTCTGCCTCCATCATGAAGTCAGTCTCATCGTAGAATGGAATGTAGTTGCTAGAGAGAGAGACTATCTCTCCAGGTTTTAGGCCGCTTGGAGACGGTTCCAATCAAACTATCAGCGAATACACGCCGGCACAGGTGCTTTATACATAAGGTGTGGCCGGGCAAGCCTTAAAGAAGTATCCATGTGCCCTGACTGCGTGGGGATCATTTCTCCATACTTAAGGACTATGTTGTGAAATGGAGAGAGAGTCTGTTTCCGGTAGAAACGAGGAGAGGAGCTTGCTTACAACCATCATTATCCATAATGTCTTAATTCTATAAAATAGACAAATAAACTGAGATAAAAGAAACTTTAGGGTAGTTCTCATCACAGGAGCAGCCTGACCCTAATTTGTGTTATCCACAGTCAGGTGAACACATGAATTGCATGTGTTCAATACAGGGATGTGTTTAGCCTTTAGTAGGTGAGCAGTAATTATGTGTCCACTGTCCATTGAAATGTTGCACATTCATTCATTCAATCATTATCCGTAACATCTTATCCTATTCAGGGTCGCAGAGGGGGTTGAGCCCATCCCAGCTGACACAGCTTCAAATATGTGATATGTGACTATTCTCAAGAGGAAGGAGGAAGATTACATAGGGTAGTTAAACAAGCGTGAAGTGGCATTTTATCTGTTTCTCACCTTAGCATGCATGAATGTCAATTTATTGAATGGATTTGTCTCCTCTGTCTTCACGCATCATTTATCGTTTTTCTAAGCTAACACTGGGAACAGAGAGGGGGAGGACATGTTAGAAAAGGTTCCTGGATTATTAAGACAAGGGTCATTGTGGTTACTCCATATGTATCTTAGACCCAATGGCTAGCTTGACACTTTACTGTTTTTGTCAATATTCAGTGCACTCGTGGATGAAGTCAAGATGCGATTTAGTGTATCTTTTCACTTTGGTTCGACGAATGTATACAAGCAAAACTTAGCAATTAATATCATAACCGAAACCATTTATGAAGCAATGGCTGAGCAAGTGCTGGAGAACGAAAGGGCTGATGTTAGGTTGTTTAGATCTCAGTTGCATCTCAGTGTGGACACATGTGATCAGGTTAAGTCATATCTATATACAACCAGCATGTGAGAAACATTTAAAGCCAGGTGTACTACATTTTGTATTTCAAGAAAAATCCAGCACCTTTTAAGGCAGTTTCTTTTTAGCAAGCAATTTTTGTACACATCTTAATGTGTGCATTGAAAGGTGGAATCATGCAGCACTTTATGCAACTGGAAGCAGAGGGAACGCTTCTCAATGTGAAAAAATACGCTCATGAACAGTCCACAGCCACTGTATATTAATTTTTCTTTGTGTTTTAACTGAATTGATTTTCACATTTGACTCTGGATGAGACAGAAACAGCACATTTTTCAAACTTTTCCTCAACATGTAGTCGGGCTGTACTGAATAGTTCAAAGCCTCAAAGGTTTGTCCATAAGGTTGACATTCACATTCTAAATTTACAATCGAATGATGCACAGGTTTTGTTTTTTTAGATTAAGCTACAATAGTATTCGTAGTCTTCTCCTATTAATAGAATTAGATTCCAGTGGTGACTGCGAAGACATCTTCATAAGTCATGTGATTCAAACATTTCCACTAATTCTACAGCAAAAGTCAAAATTTATTTGAAAAGAATCATTTCCAAAATTCACAGTATGTTTTTATCTAACAATATATTCTGCTTCAATCCGTATTTGTTGACGTTTCGCCTTTCAAAAACAACATTTTTACTGCAGACAAAAAACTGTTTGCTCTCACACACACACTGGGAGGCACACACCTGTATTAATGGGGCGGTCGAGCAGCAATCTAACAGCACCATGCATTACAACCATACATCTCATTTAATCCAATGAATTACTGTATTCAAATTGAGTTTTTTTTAAGGGTGATGTCATCATAAAATATGACAATCAAAAACGTCAATAGAAACTGAATGTAAAAAAAAAAAAAGACCTTTGGTACAGCCTTAATGTGGAGCATTCATGTTGAACAATCTGTAGTCGTAACAAACGTATAACAAAGTGCAGGTGGTTCGTGGATGGTGCTTTGAACTCCAGATGATATTTCACTGATGAAATACATCGCACACAGTAGTAATGTCACTCTGGAGAATTATCAGCTCAGAAAATAGAGCATGCTCAATCCACATCTGACAGACATGAAAGAAAGCTGTGGGATTATTTTCTTAGACAGGACTGAGTGAGCAAATCAGTATCAAGAGAGTTAAAAATGAAACAGAGGGATTGAGCAATGATAATTTATTAGTTATTGAACAAACCTTTACATTGTTTGTCGTATTTACATAACAATCCCTGTATGTATTCAGGTGTGGTTAGTTATATAAACTGGAGATCTTACATTGTGGTTCCACTGCTCACAGCACTTATGAATGCTGAGCATCATCCCCTTGTTGAATATTCAGAGAACGTCCTCATACAGTATAGACTGTACGAGGACGAGCCACAGCAGAGAGATCAAACATTTACATTGTTAGCCAGATGTTGTTTGCATTAACATATGAAACCTGATAGCGAGCTAGGTGTGCTGCACACAGTGAAAACAGGCCGTTTCATTTGTTAGTCAGAAGACATATTGACATAAAAGGTGGCAGATTATTAGATGAAATATCATCATCATACTCTTCCTGCAATTATAGATCCATCTAATATTGTTTTTGCTAATGGAAAACGTATATTCAGATTGGATTTACAAACACACAAGATCTAAACGTGAACACCTCTGGATGTGGAGGAGGAACATACACAGTCAATTTAAAAGCAGCTAAAGTGCGCGCACATACTGTAAGACCAGTGACTTGTGATTACAGAAACCCCATCACTGTGTGCTTTCATATAGCTCCACAGCACACTGTAGGTATTTAAATGCCAGGGCACTTAGCTCCATTTCTCTCTAGTAAAAAAGATCTCCTCTGGGAGAGATAGACTGTGGCAGGGGGGAGAGAAGAAGAAGACGAGAGGAATGGAGAAATAGAGGCGAGATGAAGCCTGGATGGGGAGAGAGAGAGAGAGAGAGAGAGAGCGAGAGGGTGATGAGAACAAGGGAAGTGAGAGGGATTAATTGTTCACCCAGGAGAGGGAGATAACATCAGATGTTTAAAAGCCGCCACAACTAATCCTGTCATTTCTTGGACTAGAATAATGAAAATGGAGAAATGATATCTCTTGGAGAACCGGAAACCGAGCTAATCTGTATGCCTGGAACGAGCACGTTTGTGATTGTTTAATGGTCGACAGCTTATGGTATATTTTGCCTCACGTGGTATCATTTTCCACTTTGATGGGAAAAAAAAAAAACACCTCAATTTTATTAGATGTAGTGTTGCTGTTTTTTTTTAGACTTTATTACTCCCTCCGTGATTAGTTATATTTGTGTAATTCTTCATGATATACTATATTTAACACAGTTTGCATAGATGAAGCATTAAATCATGCATCTGTGCACTCGCCAGTCATTGTAAACCTAGTCCTGTTTTCAGAAAGGAACATATCAGTGCATTTTTTGGTCCATTAGCCGCAAATCGCATTTTTTTTTTTTTACATTACTCACGACAATTTCCCAAAGCATACCATATGGTTTAAATTGCTTTTCAGCCATGGATTTGTATTCATTTTATTACAGTATGAAAACCGACTTAATTGTTCATATTGCACAATTTGTGCTTTAATTATTATTTTTCTTGCTTCCTTATCACTGCTGCAACAAAAAGCATGGCATTCAGGAGCCACAACACAAACAAACATGGATATCAAGGAGAGAGATAGTGTGAATTTGCTCATTTGTTGCATTTAAAAGGTTGCCGCTCTGCAGTCGCACATGTCAGAACATCATGATAAAGGTGACAAAACATTCACCGTGATGGATTACCTGTATCAAGCCAGTTTAAAGGCTCTCTGAGTTACCCTGGTGAAATAAATGTAAACCAGTGGCTGCCCTGAAGGCAGGAAATCAGTTGAAGAACATATGGCGCACTTTTGAAATCAGTCAGCAGTAACATATAGAGTACACGGTTTACAGTTAATGAGCTAAAACATGCAAAATCATCTGCATGGTCCTTGAAATCCAGGCAGAGACCCCTCCTGGTGTTCTCTGTGTGGGACCAGCTCTCTGCCCTACTTCTGTCTGCTCTTGCCCTCCCATCCAAGTATCTCTCTCTTCCTCCTCTGACCCACACCTGCCGTTCTCTCCAACATCCCCTCCACCCTTTGGGCCCGCAGCACTCCCCTTCCTCCCCTGTCATATCTGTCATAGACGTTCAGTCGCTGGTGTTGCTCTAGGCTTCAAATTTAATTTGGTTTCAATCTGCTGTAATTGCTTTGAGAGACGACCGTGTCTGCATGTTTTTCCTCTCTTATGTCTGCTGGAATACTTTATAAGTTGTGTGTGTGTGCAAATGTAAGTGTGTGTGTGTGTGTGCGTGTGTGCGTGCGTGTGTGCATGGATGAATATGACTGAAGGTGTGTACTCATGCGTGCACATGTGTGTAAATCCCGAACAATTGCCTGGCCACACACTGTCAATGATACACTTTGTCAAACACCAGCTGCTGTCACTGGACTCTCTGGCACTTTGACAAGGCTTTTGTCAGATACCATACACTTTCTCTTTGTAGCTGAAAAGCAAGGAGGGGAGGGAGCGACGTAAATCTGCAAGACTTCACAAAATGCCTTTTTGGTAACACCTCATGACCTTTTAGTTGAATAATAACCTCCCTATAAGCCCTGAATGTGTAACCGCTTTCATTATTCTATCAGCAATCTAAAGTAAGAGGGAGGATGATTGAAGTAAAGGGCAAAAAATGGACAGCAAAAATAAACTGTTTAAACTGTTTGCCCTTGAATTGCAGACGGTGCTGTGGTGAGGTGAGGTGAAAGGAAGGTTGCTAAGCTGATGGACTGAGATAATATTGGTTTGTGGGGAAAAAAAATCGCCAGCCTCCCTCCTTTGGTGGGATTTCTCTCTTTCTCCATTCACCTCTTTTGTGTCCTGTCCATCCAGCCTGCTCTCATCCCCAGGTCGGCAAATATTGATGCTTTATCATGTGTGTGATATCGACGCCGAAGGCACAGCATCTTAATGAGACACACAGGGCTTTCAACTTACTATAATACAAACTCATCTGGGGCTATACTTGAGGCTAAGAGCAACTACTGTATTATGAAGAGCGAGAAAGTTTGCATGGGTTGGGAAGGAGGGGTTGGATGGTTCAAACAAAACTTTACTCTCACCCTGGAGACCGCTGTTTGTGTTCTGTGTGAAACCAAAAATTAATGTTGTGTAAATGTAACGTCATATATGTATGGTCGTATCACATGTCATTTTAACATCGCGTGACGAGTTTTGTTGCCTAAAACTAACTATGACTAGCTGTTTCACAACATTAATCAAGTGTTACAATGCGTTTCAGCTGTGTGTCATACAGTATATAGCCGTTCAAGGGTGCCCTATGCGTTGCTGTTAGATGCCACGGGGCATGTCACAGCATCAGTATTTAATGACCGGGGAATAATATAGGGTTGTGTCATCTTGAAATTAGTCATTTCCAATTGCCATTGTAGATATATATACATATACATATACAACATATAACAAGACAACTAATCGCACATTATTTAAAGCACTGTTTTTGTATTTTGGATACAATAATACCCAGTGAAATTCCAAAAAGGGATTCCCAGACTCTGCCCCCCAAAATTCTTTCAGTTTCTCCTTTGTCTTAAAAACATGTCTGACCCTCACCAACTGTATTTGTATCCAAGCTCAGCAGCCAGTTTGAACCTGTCAAAGAAAAGGGCACAGAAAATACAAACCAGTGTGTAATTGATTGCACGTTGATTAGTGAGGGCTCTTTGAGCTGATTGCAAGAGTACAGTGTGTACAGTGGAGTTTGTGTGGGTGTAATACGTGACCAGGGATGATTGAGAGCGTCCTAATGTGTATATGTGTGTGCTTATGCATTTAAGGAGCTGTGTGCAACATTCAGAGCATGGCTGTGGAACAGAGTCTGAGCTGGAATTGCTTGCATACGGCTCTCAATGTGGAGGTTGCTGAGCTCGAGGCTAGGAGCTAACAGTGCTACTGACAATGGCAACAGTGATGTGGTTGGGGAGGTCTAGAGGGTGGGTGGCTCCAAACTGTAATGTTGGTTGGGAGACCTGTAGTTTCTTAACTTAATTAGTTTTAGCCTGATTGCTAGCTGGTTACTAGCTTTTACAGCCTTGCGACTGTGGTGAAGAATGGTCGGTAGATGATGTGCATTAAAACATAACATGAAACCTGAGATTATCTTGACACTTTCTGCTAACTACTGTAGCTTTGTCTGCAGTGCTGTCAAAGAACGACTCGAGGTCTTACAGCGCTCACTGACCCGGTTACAGTGCTATCCTACACACACATGTAGTCTCACCTCCCATGACAAACACTGCTAGGCTACATCACATTTATCTTCAAGGGGAAGGCTTGGCCAGTCACATTTGTCATGGAAAATGAGAACCATGAAGTTTGCCCTTTGGTATTAAGCTTCAAAAAAAAAAAAAAAAAAAAAAAATTAGCATGACATGTTTGAGTTGATTTGCCTCACTTGATTTGCACTTTATGGGATTGCGATTGTTGCGCATGCGCACATTGTATAGTTTATACTGACACAAATATGTCATGCAGCCCTACTGTTCAGTCACCGTGGGTCGGGATGGTGATAACACCAGGCATTGACCTTACACTATCCCGTGGGTGACCTACAGGGATGCCGTATGAGTCCAGTGTGGAGCTGTAGCAATTAGCTAGCCAGTGGGATACACAGGGATTCGCATGCATGTAAATGCACACTCAGCCAGACCGTCAGCCACAACAGACCACCGAGAAGCTCGCATTAAGACACACAGAGGTAGCATGATTTCATTCTTCTCAGGGCGCGATTACTCCAGCATATCTTTACAAATATTTGTTTGCTGTTATTCAGATAAATGACTTCTGCTCTGAATGTTTGATACCACTCCTTTAAATGCACTCACATATGCCATGACAATTATGCTTGGCTGCCAAACAAGATGCTGAGGAGTTTCAGCCGCTGCCATTGTTTTCCTGCTCATACCGTATGTTCGTGTGTGTGCTTTCATGTAATGTGTGTGCTTTGTCATAACTAGAGTTTTTGTCAAGATGTGACACAAATAACAGATTGTTGAAATATGGAGTGGCTGAGTGCATGCATCAGCTCTCGGTCTCATTCTGTTGTGTTTGTGTCGCAGAGTGTGCTTGTATATATCACTCTCACCTCTGATCAAGGAGACATTTGCCCTGCATCTTGATGCTGTTTCACTCTGCTCCTCCCTACTCAGCTCTGCTGAGGAGGCGGACGAAACAAGCAGGTCATCCAGGCAATCGCACACACCTGTTAACAGATGTACCAACTAAAAGAGCAGTCATGTGCTCTGTTTCTTTCTAGTGGAATGTCACTTGGCTTCTTTAGACTTATTTATTTTTAGCTATCGCTTGTTCCAGACAATGGGTATGCAATTTTCTCCTTCTCAGTCACCTGCAAGGTCAATGTCTTATGGGCTGCTAGAAAAACAAGACATCTAAATCTTGTTTTGGTCTTTTTTTTGTAAGTGGTGCCTTTAGGTTCCCTTCCTCTGTCTCTGTTGCCTGACTGAAGCCAGTAACAGCAGGAAACGCCAGGCAGCAGTTTGGGCATGTCTGTGACTATCTGTCAAACAATGGACGGTGAGCCCAACCAGCCAGACATCCACATGTCACTGAGCTGATCCTGGCCCCACCGACACACACTGCTCCGCCTGCACGCTCACCCTGAGCCCCCTGCTGGCCCCTCCATGTAGGACACGTGGCTACCTGCGAGCAGTCAGGGCTGCAGATCTGTGCGGTGTTGACTCACTGCGATGCTCCCGCAGTGACCTTGTTTGACCTTTACGTCTTTTAGATTTGTGCTGTATATGTGCATCGTGACCTGTGTGTGTACATGTGTGCCTGTGAGTAAATGAAGCTGTTTGTAGCATTCATCCCATAGGAGGTTTAATTAAATCTACAATGGTAGTTGCTCCAGTGAATGATAATGTGCAGTACAATGGTCTTTGGCCCCGTTCTGTGCTATGATGAGTCTGCCACTTAGCTTCAAAGGCTCTGTGGTTTAATGAGCGAAATGCATATTATTTTGAATGGAGTATCTCAAATGAAACAAAAAGTGCCCCAATTAGAAGAGAATTAATATTGTTTTTATGAAGCTACTTCAGCAGTCAGTGATATATTAGATTAGCTCATTTGCCCCGTGACATTGCTTCTAACATAATTGTATTTTGATTATATCCATTTTATAAAGTTAGAAGTAGACTGATTAGTACACAAGAGCTTATGATCAAGGTCGATTATTTTCAGTGTAGCTCTAAAGAACCATAATGAGGGAGTTTAGCTGCCGTGGAGAGCTACTGTATTGTTCCAAAGTAAAGACAGCTGCCTTTCTTGTCCCATTGAACTACACACAGAAGCTTCAGCACAATGCTGGCAATCTACTGTGGAAACATGGTGCTTCTGTGGGCCTGTGTGGAGTGTAGAAAGCTGGTGTTTGATTTTTGAAAAGCTGTGGAGTTGCTGCGGGTAGGTGACAGCTCGCGTCTTCCAGATCCGGTCTCCGTGGAAACAGCACAGTGGAGACGGGAATGCGCCGCGATGAGTGGGGAAAGGCAAAAAAGAAAGTGTTAACATTTCCGTTGTGGAGGGGGAAGATTATCGGGGGGGAAACAAAGGCAGGGATTATCTCAGCACATGCTACAATAGCACTACATGCACAGCCTCTGCAAACGGGCCTGCCACGGGGTGCTTTGGATCACAGAACAAAGACAGGGTCTCCCACCCATCCATGCAGATCCTCTGTCAGAGTTAGCTAATAAGGACTACAGTACCCAGCTGCCGGTCGCAAACCAACCAGGGACCTGGAATTAAGGGTCATTATTTCTCCTCATTATGGACTTTAACATTGTTTGGCCACTCTGAAAAGGAGCGCCTATTCTTATTATCACAGAAGTTTGTTTGCCGGAACTTGAAATGGGAAGTTCTGCCATTAACGCCACTGAGGAGAAAGTGTAATAATGCAAGCAATAAAAACATGTCATATGTTCTCAAGCTTCTTCCCATTTCATCCTGCGTCAAGTTCTGTGCTATGTGAAGCCAATTAAACAGTTTTGAAGTTGGTTTGTGACTGTGTTGTTGGAATTAATATGGCGTTAGAGGAGGGAGAAAGTTTGAGGGCAGTAAACTGAGACAGATGGAGAGAAATGGAGTACAGCATATGATGGCAGGATAAAACAGCCGAGCGAAGAGGAGAGATAAAGGGATGGTGAGAGAATGAAAGGTGGTGGGGGACGGCGGCTGCAGCGCCGGCGAGGGTGCGGGGCGAAGTGAAAGTGAGTTTGTCTGTGGTGTTTTAAAATTCTGGAGTGGAAAGTCCCTCCATCTGTTATTGTGGGACGGTTCTGACTCAGTGATTTCTATGATTGGCCTTAATCCCGGCCGAGTGGAGAAGACAGAATGAAGAGCTTAAAGCAGACTGCTCTCACTCTGACAGGCTCCACTGGCTGCCGCTGCTGCTGCTGCTGGGGCTCACTGGCATGCTCAGTCTGCTGCCCCCTAATGGACTAACTGCTGCATGACACTGCACCTCTCTGCACTACTACAGCACAAGACCATGACACAGAGGGGACATTTTGATGTAGCAAGAATTTGTCAGCAGCCATGAAACAGCAGTTTTCACTCAGTATTAAATGTTCATTGCAATGTCTGTGATTATGACCTCATGTGTCTTCACACACCGTGGACATACTGCCAATAGATCTATAATGTCCTTGTAGGCCTGGCACAGTATGGGTTTTTCACTGAATTATTATCGCAACCAAAAGGGTGAACAATGACAATATTTTAGAAATATGAATAGAAAATTTGATAATTGTGTGTTTTGTCTCTTTTTTGTCAAATAAATGACACTCCAACTAAGAGTATAGATGTAATGGTGAATTATACAGCAGTAATATGTGTAACAAATGTACATTTATAATATTAAGTATTATAATTACGCAAAATTTGTTTCAGTTATTACCTGACAGACTTAGGCTTCTATAGTCAATATGTGGAACGTTTGATACTCAGGGTCTGTACCCCTACGTCACCTTTGGGGGTACCTCGCCTATACAGTTGCGTCTCCCGCCTTACCTCTCCCCTTTTGCTGTTGTGCTCAATGGGAGAGGTAAGCGACATTGCTCTCATAGTAATTTCTGTGTTCTAGCACTGTTAAGACACGTTTGTAAGGGGGTTTTTTTCAGCCTAAACTTATTCTATAATATGTGAACATATTCCTATGTCACTTAATTTGTGAAGGGGCTTGAGTTACATGGTCGTAATTGACGGAGGATTTTGTTTTTACCTCTTGCTGTCAGAGTTGTCAGGAACGGCTTGCCTCCAGAAGATATCTATGGTCTTGGCCTCTTTATATTAGCACTACGCAGACAACACCAGAATCTGCCAGCTACATATGGGGGTGGAGAGAAAGTCTGTAACCATAACTGTACAAAATTGTAAATAAAGAGCAATTACACTTAATGGATAGTAAAAAAAGGCAACCAGATTGCATTGGGAGAGGGAGACCAAGCAAAAATGGCAAGAAACAGAAATCGATAAGAGGGGCTGGATTATTTACACAATATTATCATAAGTGTATTATTAAAATAACATCAATATTTCATTTTTAAATATCATGGTTTTCGTCAGTACACACAATACAGTATATCCCAACACCCCACCACACTGTCAGCTGTAATGACCAAAATAAATATACTGCTTGCCCTCAGCTATCACTGCCTGCCATTATGAATCTAAATGTAATCTATTCACGGTAGGGCTGCCTCCGACTAAGAATTTTTCTAGTCGACCAGTAGTCATCATTTAGGGCCATTAGTCGACTAGTTGCCCACATGTTAATAATATTAATTAAATTATTAAATAACATATTTGGGGCAGGGCAACACAATGGTTTGAGTTGAAGGTGTGAGAAAGAATAGTATCAGTAACATTGTTAACACTGTGCTACATTACAGAGAAATACAAAACCGTACTAATGAACCTTCATTAATATAGGTCTATATTTTATCTACAAGTGCACGTCACACACTGAGCGAGCCGCCTGTTAATGACGCTGTCGGCTAATGGGCATGTAGTTACTTCCATGTTTCAGATGATACGTCATGTTTGTAGTTGACATTTACATATGATCTTGGGTTCATCCTTCACCTTCTCAAAATGATCCCACATTTTGGTTTTCCTGCCCAACATGTTATTAACTAGCCTGTGTAATAACCGCAGGTACAGCCCTCTAAATTAATGTGACTCCTGTCTGACTGCTGAGTGTGGCCACTTCCTGTGACTGTCCTTTCAAATTAAATTCCCACATGGTCCAGTTATGTAGGTTTTGATTTATTTTGACAAGGGGACTAAGTGACCAATGAAATCTTGCCAACTAATGACCTCTCTGGTTGACTATTAGGGGGCAGCCCTAGTATTCAGGGTAGGGCTGGGGGCTATCAAAGAAATTAAATATCACAATATTTCTTAGTAAATACCACAATATCGATATTGCGAGGATATTGTAGAGTTGACTATTGGTGCTTTTGCAAAATATTTACACAATGATATTTTTGATAAACAGTCATCAGTAGTGTGGATATAATGACTAAGTAGGTCAAGATAAAACATAGAACAGCTACAACAGTCTGGGAAGTTATATCATTATTATATCATATCATATTATAAATTATATCACTTTACTGTAATGCAGCCTTTAAAAGCAGGAAAAGACAACAGTTAACCACATTACACCATCTAAACTGTAAGACGATATCTAGTCTCATATCATGATATCAGTATAATATCTATGCATTGCCCAGCCTTAACTCAGAGTCATATTTCCTCAACACAGTTTGGAGTTTGTACTGGCACGGAGTTGTCTTCCACATCACTTCTCCATTTTAAAATATACTCCATTTGTGTCACTGCATCTGTTGCAACGTTAGCTAGCTAACAGTAGCAAAACATGCTTGACTCTACCTGATGACGTTTAAACATAACTCGTCATTGAAATGATGTATTCTTATTTGATTTTTGATTTTTTTGTTTATATGATTTTGTGAGCACATTGAAAAAATGATAAGCTTAGTAAATTACCAAAAAATTACGTGTTTAATTTCATCTAACCAATTGGCAGTACCTCTGTAGCCCACTAGATTGCACTCTTCGGCTCATCAGTGCACCACAGCGTTCTGGTTGAGAATATCTGCTTTACACTGTCTTTAGGTAAACATATTGATTCTTCCCAGTCACTTGTGTTTCACTGGATGTAACAGAGATGTAATTTCTAGTGATGCTGTGTCTGGATATTTAATTCAGCAATGTGGGAAGGACCCTTAAGCAAGCTGTTCTATATTTAGACATTGTTTTCAAAGAGCTAAGTGGCTCATCATTTTGATTGTCACCATCCACAGCAGCCAATCATTGTAAAATTTACTAAGGGTCTTCCCTCGCTGTGTTAGTCTCTCTTAGAAGGTTAAGTGACCTCACCACAGTCATTTCACAGTCTTTTGGTCCCCAAAGTGACTTAAGCGTTCCCAGAAACCAAGCTGAGAGGTCATTTAGAACATGTTGAGTACCTCGATTCAAGGCTGCAATCACATGTACAGGCCGTGTCGTGTTTTCTCAAGTGCCCTCTCACTCAAACACACACATTGTAGGGCTGTTTTGGAGTGTCCCTCCAGATCACACAGACGACAGTGTGGTGTGTCGAGTGCCCTTTAAGTTAATGCTCAGTGGAAGGGCCTAACAGGCTGCAGCAATCATACAGGCGGCCCGGTGTCGAGTTGGCGCTCACCACAGCATGACGCTGTCCGTCCCTGGTGCGCTGTCATTCCCCTAGAAATAACATGACTTCGAGTGATTAAACTGCTCCCCTCTGGAACAGAGCAAACTGAACTGTTATGAATATTAAAGATCCTAATCGCCTCATGCTGAGCTTTTGGTTATATTTTTTTTATCCTCCTGCTGTCTTCTTGCTCCGCGAGTTCACAGTCAGGGAGCACGGCTTTTCACCGTCAAGGTTCTTGGACAGCGGAGACGTCACCAAGCTGCATATCCTGCTGTTGGGCCGTTTGTACAATTACATCATCATCTGCACCATTATGTACAGTGTTTGCATACACGACAGACTCCATTGTGTGTTGTTTAAGGCTGTAGACCTTGCCGAGGTACTTCACATGCCACTATCCATTACCGAGTTGTGTTTATGGTTCTCGACCTTGCCTGAAGGCTCTGTGACAAATGGCCCAACATGTGATGCATTTTGTGTCAAGGTTACAATGGCAATAACATTATAGGACCGCGCTCACGTTGTCAACTCTTCTGGTGTCTTTGTGCCTGCATGCTGTAGTGTTATTTGCTGTGTTGTGTGGGCCTGTACCGAGCTTATCTGTGCTGTACTGTGCTGATCTCACTATGCTCATCCAGTGCTCTAAGCTGCTTGGGCTCCAGCCACCAGCATAGATGATATATCCCTGCCCCCCTCCTTCCCACATCTCTCACTCTGATTCATTGGCTGTTTGTGTTGCCCATCCATCTGGGCCAACACAGAGGAAGGAAAGACACATGAAGACACATGGCTGTTTTGGAGCAGGGGGACTGCATTAAGCTGCTGGGGAAGAGATAGGGTCCCAGAGAAATGGTGGCCTACCAGGGGGAGAGGGAGGAAAAATACCAAGGGAGAGGCAGCTGGAGAAACAGAGGACTGAAAAAAAAAGATGTGTGGGCTACTCAGGGGGAGAGAAATGGATTTTCTAAAGGGACAAAGTAGAGATTCTTACTGACAGATTAAATGCTGAGAAAAAGACTGAGCCAAGGGGATGAAAGGCGAGCTAGATCAAAGATCATGACAGAGGGTTGAGGGGGGGAGAAAGTGTGGAAATAGTTCAAACAAATCAAATGTTTTTATGTCTTCAAAAAGAACATTGCATATTAATATATATATATATATGTATTTTTTTTTACATATTCCAGCTGTTGTGGCAGAGAGTGAAAGCATATGGCTTTTCATATTTTCAGGCTAATCTCAGGGCTGGAAATGCTCCTCAGTGTTGATCCCTAATTGAAAAATGTAGTGTTGATAGTTTCACCAAGAGATTACCACTGTGGCGCTGCCCTTTAGGAAGACTGACCCTCTCTTAAGGAAAAGCCACACAATTACTGTCTTTTCTAATGGACTCTTTGGTAATCATTTCAATGGGCTAATTAGATCCTCACTTCATTGTTTTAGTCGCCTATTGTCTCATTAGGAAATGAATGAAATCTTATCATTGTTATTTAAGGCTTGTTCAGGTGATTAAAAGCACAATGCAAAAGCATAGAGACACAGAGGACTCCGAATTATCCAGATTCTCTGCTATTATGTGTCACAAATTAGGTTAGTGATATCATATTATGTGCATACTTTAAACTATTATGCTCCATCAACGTCCCTATACGATATCCACAAGAGTGTGGGCTGGTATTCTGGGGCCTTGTGTGTGTGTGTGATGAGAGGAGGCGGAGCGGCATTGTGTCTTTGTGCCTGTGAGTGGGAGGAGCAGCTGAGATGAGGTGGGCGGAGCTCTTAATAGAAATAGGACAGCTTTTACTATAATGAGAGTTGATGTCTTGTGTGTTTTCAGTAGATAAAAATCCTCCCGTGGTAGCGGACTGGTTCCTTCAGTGTGGCTCCACAAATGAATGAGCTTGTACTGTAGCAGGGGTCTAAATAGGGTTAGTCATTTCAGGGCTCTGGGACTTAATGGCTGATCACGTTATTCTGGGACAGGAACAAGATCGCCCCCTAGAGGCCTGGGGAAACCTAGATACTGAGGCATGGGAGGGAAGGAAGGGAGTAGAGAGGGAGAGAGACTGAAAGGCTTCACCATATTTGCCACTTGGATGACTTCCTATATGAGAAGCCTACATACTTTAAGCTTCTTCAGAGATAAGCCTAAGCTACATCATGGTAAATCATGTTAGACTGTTAAAGCATATTTTTCAAGACAACATCAATGAGTAAGTGGTGGTTGACACTAGTCTGAGATGAAAATAATATTAAGGCAGGCTATATCTTGAAAGTTTTTAAAATCCAACTTTAAGAAAACTGTCAGTTTTAACAGTGTGCCCTTTATGCCTGTTTTATCTTCGGCTATGGCTGAAGAGAAATGATCCCGTCTGGGCCCCAAGGTGACCACAGAGGAGCCAACCTTCTGATACACACCCAGGCCTGATTAGCCTGTGGTGGGCCTGCCTTAGCGGAGGGTGTCTTGTGATAAAAGGCTGAAACCCCGGATGATGTTGAGGTGCACAACTGATGATGTGTCAGGGGATGGCTCTGCCGGGCGGTCACAGCCGAAACACCTATGCTCTGGCACGAAGCTGAAACTCCAGGGATTGTCACACCAAGTCCTAGCCGATTAGTCTGTAGGCCTGTTCTTTGTGTTTACCCTTGTGATATGTTGTTACATTGGAGTGAAGAGTCAAATGACTAAAGACAAACTACAACACTGAAGGATCTAGTGGTCAAAGGTTTAAACTTAACACAAAATAAACCACTGCCACATATCTTTGCATGTAAACTATAAATTAAAAATCTATACAGCATTTTGACAATCAATATACTGTCACATAAAATGATATAGACATACTCAAGTGTGTCGATGTCTTCCTACACTGGGGTATATCAGGGTATTTTGAAATCCTGAACGTATGAGTTTCAATACCATCAGTAATACAGATACTCCTCTTTCTATTAAACTGGTACGGAGATGTAGTACACAGCATGTGCCACCAGGGGTCAGTGTCTACTGGTGGATCAGGCAGCTGAGTTGAGAAAGATGGCAACTGAAAGTGGTGGGGATAACGTTATAGGAGTAGTGAAAAAAAAGAATACCTCTGCCCGGAGTATTATTAAATGTAACTTTATAAAGCAATTTATTAGATACATGATTTTATTAAACACGTCATTTCCGTTCAGCTCATTGATGTGTCGCTAGCCACCTCAGCAACAAGTGTCATCAGGTCCTCCAGCAAGAGGGGTGCCTATTTCCTATCTGGTCATTATTCCAGGGGCCATAAGAATATAAACCCAGCGAGACTTGTCTAAGTGGGTTAATTGCGTATCAGAAACACAGCATTGTGGGACAGACCAGTGGTTCCCAACCTTTTTCCTTATTGGACCCCTCTTCTACTACTGAGTAAACTGACAACTGAGTGGAATATTTCATAGGTATTTCATATTATCTCTAATGCATAAGAACAACAGCAGTGAACATCTGATGAACTGTATAATTAGCCCCAATTGTGAATGCAGTAACTTCAGAAAGTTGGAGGAACTGCAGGAAACAAACAATTTGGATGGATTTTGAGCATTATTTATTAGCATTTGCATTGAGCATTATTTCTATTTTGCATCAGTTAAGTTAATATCTTGAATCATAATCTAATCTAAATGATTCCATTTAGTTTTCTTCAGTGAAATGAATGAACTGGTGAGATATAGGCTTCCTGTATATATAATTTTTTTAAGCTTCCTTATACCCCCGAAAATAAAGATGCCCTTGCGACCCGCGTGAAGCTTTGACGACTCCTAATGGGGGTCTGGACACCCGGGTTTGGAACCAGTGGGTTAGACAGTGACATAAAAACTTAGCTTTTACATTTTTTTTTTCTTTTTAATACACAAATACCGTTATCTACTGTATAGCAGAGTGAAATGCCAGAAAAGTATCAAGTAATAGATACCACCCAAGCCTACCATGTACAAGTATCTTGAACTGTATTTGAATGCGTTCTATGACACTCGCTCAGAACTTGACAGCAGCCAAAGTCATGAATTTTGAGTCACAGCAGACATTACCTCCCTAGCTATTGTTTGCCACTTATCTAAAAGCATGGACAAATATCTTGCATGCTTGTTGACAAACAAACATCCCCTCGGGAAAAGTACACAACTAACCTGCAAATGTCAAGATCGGTCAGTACGGGTTTGGAGTGGTGTGGATCTACCTCAGATAATAGCAGCCCATGCCTTGACTTGTTACTGCCATATCCCTGCTGTTATTCAGACAGACACACACACATATTATCACCTCAGTTTGTAACCACACTTTCACTATATGGCACTCAAATTTCCCCAATTTAATTTTGTATTTCTGATGATAAAACTTATCTTCTTGTTGATTCTCAAGTGTGGGATTTTTTTTAGAGTTTATTCATCAATATGTTCAATGTTTTTTAAAAGATATAGACGTTGTGAAACAAAGACAGTTTTTTAGGTACAATCTACAGCTTATAGAGGGGTTTAAAATCTGTATTTAGCTGGCTCACCTAGTGTCTGTGAACAAGCAGTTTTTGATGAAGGCTTGTGGTGCCATACTGTAATTTGGACCAGCACTTTAAGGAGTGTTGTTGGGTTTGGCACTCCCTAATCCTGTGAATTATCCAGTTAATTTACAGCTGTACTTGCTTTTGTAGGGAACAAGGTCACCATCGCCATCGTCCCATCTGTTTGTCTGTTTCACACACACAAACACACACACGCACAAATCAATGTCCTATTGACTTCTGACACTCACACTGCTGTTTTTGTGTTCCCTTGTAGAAACTGGCCAGGGAGGCGGAACAGCTTCAGAACCTGCATGTATGGCAAGACGGTGTGACGGTAAAGTAGGACACCCGCTCCTCTCCCTCCTTCTCCGAGACCTCTTCCTTCTTTTTTTCTTTTCTTTTCCAGGCAAAACTGGTTTCTCTTCCCATCACCTGTTTTAACGTTTCCTCTCAATGTAGCAGTTCTCCCCTATTTTACTTGAAACTCTTTAATGACAATGTGATCAGCATCACAGAGACAATGTGGTAATAAAAAAAAACACACTAACAGTCTTAACATGTACGCACACACACTATAATTACTAACTTTTGGGGTTGTTATTTTTCTGGTCTTCAGTTTTATCTAAGAGTCTTCTGTCCGTTTTGTTTCACAGGCCACAGCAAGTTGAACATTACATTCTCTTACAGCTGACCTTTAAAACATAAGAGATCCGCTCTCGAAATATATATATAAAAAAAAAAATGGCATTACTGTGGTTTGTGTGTTTGACTGTGTGTGTTTGTGAGCCTCCGTGCTCCACTGACTCTCAAATTTGCAAACACATAAATGCCCCATGAACATGCTTGCATACTGATGCACGCACACACACATATAACCTTACCCGACAGATACACATGCACATTCCCTACTGTCATATCCTCTGTCTCCAGGGAGACGAGCTCGCTGTCATGGTACACTTCCCACAAATGGATTTTTAACCCAGCGCCTCCTGGGGGATATTTGAGAAAAGGCTTTAACTGATTTAAAACGAATAATTATGAGCCCTACTTCCCTGCAAAGTCCATTTTTATTCATGGTTGCTTACACTCTGAAGCTGTAGTCTTGGGGTGGCGGGGCTACACCGCTCCCACCCTCCCTGCTGGTCCGAGGGAGGGAGCTGCAGTGCAGCTGTCCCTTCATCTTAGGCCTGAGGGGGGTTGATGTCTGCCTCCCCCTGCCCGGCTCTGATGCACCTCGATCGGATGTGTAGCCATGCAGGAAGTGGAGCCCGGGTCACAGTGACCACACACAGCACACCTGTTCATAAGTAGCTGCATCCAATATGGCATCAATACCTCCTCAAGTGGAAAAGCCAGCATTCTCTTTAATCCAACCCACCCCCGCCAAAACCCCTCTCTCCCTCTGTTCCTCCTTTCTGTCTTTCTCTTCTCGTTTCCATCTCTCTTTCCATCCAGCACCCACCGTCACGTTCATATACCTTTTCTGTTATCTGTACGTGTCTTTAATCAGGCATGAAAACAGTTGGAATATATCATATTGTTGCAAATACTGCAAAAGAATCCTAATGGCACTCCGCTATTAATAATGTATTGGAGCTGATTTCATTTGCCTTTATAATTAGGCCAGGTAATGAATCTCAGCAGGGGCGACTGTGAAACCATTAAAAAAGAGGTGGAGTGGGGGAGGAGGAGAGGAGTGGGAGAGGTAGATATGCCACATCCTTGCAAGGAGATTTTTCCTGTTTATAGATTTTGTGCTTTCCTAATTTCTCTTTAGGTGAACACTCTGCTGACTGACACTCTAATTAGATTAGGGCTGCATGCTCTTTGGGCATATTAGGAGAAATGCGTCGCATCTTAAACTAGCGGGTGGAGCAGTCTGTCAGATGAAGAGAAAAGGGGTTTATGCATGAGTGACGGTGCGTTTTGATAGAATTTATGAGTACGTGTGTGTGTGAGTCTGTGTGTGTGTGTGTGTTGGAAAAGCGTAATGTGGTTGTTTGTGTTTGTCGGCAAGCAGGTATTTATTTGCATGTGTTTATTAACGGCAGGTTCTGTACCTGGCCCAGCCCATCTGCTCGCCTCGCCAAACCGGTGACATCATAGAAACTCAATGATACGCCTGTTCCTCATAGCGGCTGCCATCGCAGCTGTTACCGTAGCAATTGGAAGACCTCACTCTTCCCCTTCCCTCTCACGCACACACACATTCAAGCTTTTTCCCAGTCTAACCGCAGAGCGAGTTTTTGACCATCCCGACTGCTGGACATTATGGATGTCAAAATGTTGATCGTAACAACTGTTGTGATGGTCGTTCAGGGTTTTAAATCCATTGGAATGAAATGGTGTGTGAAATAGACATTAAAGTGTTGGATTGCCGCTGATTTCTCAAGGTCAGGTGCCCATCCCTCTGTGACACGCCACTATTGTGTTGGCAACAGAGTCATCCCAAGGCGACACAGTCATTTCAGGGCTGCTTTGCAATTCTCCCAAGGAGGGAGGAGAACCAGCAGCTCCAGGGCCAAATATCAAAACTTTGCTTTGTTTGGTAAACTGAGAGTTGGCAGCCATAAAGAAGAGCACTATTAAACCTCTCAGGGAAGCATCAGCATATCCCTAATTTCAAAAATGCTCTATTTCAGAATGAGGTTGTGAAACAGTCCTACAGCTCTGAGCCAGCAGCTAGATGTGGATAATGTATAGGTTGAATTGAAATGTTGCTTTTCTATAGTAAAAGCCATGATATGATTATCTGCGTGTTTGACAGTTCAAAAATGCTTTACTATTTTTTCTCCCGTAACGCAACCAAACACCAAAACCACACATTAAACATGCAGACATTTTAAAAACAATGATAAAATTGTGGGGCGTCGGTGGCTTAGTGGATAGAGCCCCATGTACAAGGCTGTTGCCGCAGCAGCCTGGGTTCGACTCCAGCCTGTGGTCCTTTCCTGCATGTCACTCCCTCTCTCAATGACAAAACTGCATTAACACAGTTGGCCAGCCAATGGAATTAACAACAAAAAACAAAAAAACAGCTGGAAAAAAAATCAATTAAATGCTTACGTTAGTGTCCATCTAAAGATTGAATGCACTCGTGCAGAATGATCTCTTAAAATCCAGGGCTTATTGGTGCCAGAAATGTAGCAGTCATTTTCAGGTAATAAATATTGACATACATGTTATTCTCTTTAAAGTGTAGGGATGCACCAATCTGACTGATAGTAATAGCGATACCTGGTGTAATACTGTATATAAGCTATATGCCTCACTGTGTGAAGGTGAATGGTGTCATCCTTACATGCATAAGGCAGCATCAGACTTGACTAAAACATTGCTTTTCTAACTTTGTAAAACAAAATGTAACGCATAAGTATGTAAATATAAATGTACTGAATTGTTATTTGTTATTAAAATAATAAATTGTGCCCAGCAACTTGGTAAAAAAAAATTTAAATGCAGCAACAAATTGGTCAATACTTAAACAGGAAATAAAATTCCAGTTTAAAACAACTGAACAAATATGCCAGCCCAATTGTTATTAATAATCCAGCTACCTGAGTCAGCGTCGACCCGATGTTTGGTACAGTATCAGTTGCAGATCAGCGCTTCATATTTGAAAAAAAAAGAGACTAAAAGTCAACAAAAAATATTATTCAGCCTTAGGGACTGATGACTTCTTAACTTGGAGTGTGGGCGGACATATTCATGGTGAGGCTTACTGAATATGCTGGGTTTGCTGGTAGAGACAATGTGGGACAAAATAGCACCAGATTAGGCTTCTGTGCACCATATCTGCCACCAGTAACATTCTGGCAGCTGTTCTAACATTTATTACGACAATTTCATATATTATGACATATTAGGATTTTTGACCAGCTAAAATATGATCTGATCAATCTGATTTAAATGTTTTCAGTAGTCATGTATGAATTATGGATATCCCCAGTCCAGTCAAGCTATTACATGATTAAATGGTGTCTTTACATCTGTAATGTCATTATAGATCCAGTATCTTAAAATGACTTCTGACCAGTAAAGATAATCTAGTCCTGACTGATCACGGTGTAATTATGACTCTGTAATACATGTGTAGATAAAGTATCTTATAGATTCTCTGTGTTACAGTGGGTTGCTGTGTGTTTTTTAAAGTGAGCTTGACCATTTTCAACTCTTCTTTTATGTCTCACCATGCGGTTTGAATGTATGATAAATGGTGAGCTTGGCCTAGTTTTGCTCAGGTCATGCATGTGTGTGTGGGTTCAGTGACAGTGACTAATGCTGAGGGTTTAATACTTGGTAATGGTTAGCCTGCGGTTAACAAATCTTTTCACAAGGACAGTACAAACAATATCCCAACGATTACATAATCATACTCCTGCCTCTGTGGGAGCATGCACAGCATTCAACAGTCCTATTACTCTTTTATTTTATTCAAAATACTTTGATTAGTGAGATTAGTGAGTTATTAAGTCTTGTTTAGTTTGAAGAAGCATCCATTTTTTAAAACTTTAAAGCACCTATTATCACCATTGTTTATAAAAACACTGAAGCACTTGACTACTTGTGTGTGAGAGGGGTCGCCGGTAGTGATGATCATACAGAGAACTATCTCTGCTGTCTCTCTCATGTCTGTTGCTTTAAAGCTTCTTTTGGCTAATTGTTTTCATCTTCCACCCTGCAACTTGACTGTTTTTGTTCACTCTCAGGCTCTCATGGTGTCGTTCTCAGCCACAGCATGCAGGCTTTATGAGTGAAAAAGCTCTTAAAACTGACTGTACACTACCTGCTCAGCACCAGATGGCACACGGAGTAAGTGACTAGCTGTTGAACATGGTGGAGCATTTAGCAGCTAAAGAGACATTTCTCAAAGGCAGTGTGCATTTTGGGCTTTAATTCATTAGGGGGCCGGAAATACAACTCTGAATGAATGGTGCTTTGCATCTGCTGGTTGTATAAGTAGATAACTGTTTGCCAGTGTTAGCCATATAAACTTGATAATGTGTCAATGTTGTCTTTACAACCTCTTCCCTCAAGTGGCCAAAAAAATCAATCAGTGCAGGTTTAAAGATGCATTTCTTTATCTTTACGCAGAGCTGCCATTGATCCTATAAACCTACAGTGATTAAGCTGAAGTTGGATAATCTCACCCTTTAACATACTTTTTCTAAGAACTGCACAGAGATATTGTGGCCAACACAGTGCAAATTCAAAAACACATGCAAAGATTTACAGCAGATACAACAAAAGAAATCAAATTGGAAAAAGGTGCTGCAGGAAGCCAAAATAAAATATCTAAACAGCAAATATGTTACAAATACAGAAATGATGTCAAAAATACACACAAACCCCAAAAATGAACAGGAAAACTCTTCACATCTAGGCAAAACATCAGAGATTCTTAAGGCCTCTACGGGGGCACTAAGTTTGTAACTAACTAAGGCCCTTTTAATATCACCTCTTTAATCCACTTTTCTTTTTCTTTCAAAAACAAACAAGCATTGGAGTCGGGATCACATTTACATGAAGCCAAAAAAGCTCTATGTCTGCGGTATGAAATTACCTGGATGATCAGCACTGCTTCCACATCACTGAGCCCATGGAGCAGGCACACTAGAGACTTCTGCTGGCCAAGCCGATGACATCCAGTTTAGCTCTGCTAACTTGAATCAGGATAAAAATATTTAATTTTGCGGCTCTTCTAGCCTTTACAAACGTCATCGGACCGAACGGATCAAATCCCAATAGTGAAATGAGTCATTTTGCTGGGGTTGTTACACACATATTCACTGATTAATAGATGTCTCTTTCCTAACTTAAGTCTATGGTAAAAAGTCTTTTTGGGCTCAATCACGTGATGGCCTCAGTAGTTGTAATTGCACTGTTTGGCCACTATGAAAATAGGCCTCAGAGCCTGGCCCACTTCCTGGGGGCATGCTCTTTCTCAGGTCGTAAACCAAGCTGTTCCACTTAGTGCTCCCCCTAGAGGACAGGAGAACTTCTGTTGTGCTGACTGGATATGATGCATTACTTTTGGGGCATTTGTGCATTGTATATTTGCATCGTTTCTGTTTTCACAGCATTTTTGCTGTTGATGTGTTTGTTTTGGCTTCTTTCTTTACATTTGCAGCACATTTCCGTTGTTGTTTATGTTTTGTATCTTTGTGTTTTTGAATTGGCATCATTTTTTAATCTGCAGCACATTTCTCCTTGTGGAAATATTGTAGCTCGTTGTTTTGGGGCGTTGTAGCACATTTGCCCTCTTAGGTCACCGCAAATAGGAATTGGAAATTAGAAAATGGCATCAACTAGTTTGTTTCTTTAATTTCGGTAAATTGGCATCTATTCTGCTAATTTTCCAAAATGGAAAATTGCCTGCGGTCAACATCAATGATATGCCCAGCCATATATTATCAGCTGCATTAACATCAATCAGTTGTTCAGCCCCCCCCCCCATCGTATACTGTCTACAGATGATGACGATTGTTGCTTAGCTGAAGGAGGGTTGACACGAAGTGCAACACGTTGGAACAGAGACATGAGATTGGATGAAAGAAAGGATGGAGATTGTGGAGATTGGAGGAAGACATGTACTTTCCATCAGATTGTGATGTGGCAGCTGCTGTACGTTTGAAATGCATTAGTGCTAATAGCGGTGCCATTAGGGGAGAGAGAGGCACTCTGTTGATGGGTTGCCATGATGAAACCAGGGAGAGGGGGTGACAAAGAGAGGCACGGAGGGAGAGAGAGGTGTAAGTGAGAAAGCAAGTGAGTGAGGGAAGAAGGTATAAGAGACGGAGAAAACGGGAAACAGAGATGGAGCCATCTTCCAGGCCATTTACTGCAATCATCACTCTCTAATCAATCAAGCCTTTCATCATAGGACAACACAATCTCTCCTTTTCTTTCTCTTCTCTCACTGCCTCTTTCTTTCTTCATCTCCATTCAGCCACCCACTCTCATACATAACACAGCCATGTTCATGTGACCTCTTTCTTGCTCTTCACACACATATGTTCATCAGTAACTTTGTAATACCTGCAAATAATATTCATCCATTCACACCAATTCTGATAGCTTTTGCTTTCCCAAATCATCTTTTACCAGTTCTTTGAATAAAATATATTATTATTATTATTGCTGAGATCAATGGTGGCTACATTTAGCCAGTATTTTTAGCCACATTTACTGCCCTAAAGACACAATAGGTCCCCAGTAGGTCCCCTCCAGCTAGTGCTAGGTGCACTAGCTGGAGTTGCAGGGGTTTGTTCACTTGACCAAGTTCGGCTCCTTTCATAATGCCTCTATTTGAGATAATTGGCCCTTCAGAGGAAATGAGTGAGAATCATTGTGGCGACTCTCAGCCCAGCCCTCGAAGCTACCAGCTCCATTAGCCACAGAATACATTAGTCTTATGAAGGCTGCCTTTGACAGATTCAAATTCTGGTAAAATAGACAGAAATGAAGGGACGCCTCACTCTGCCTTTGTTTCATCTCGCTCTGCTCTTAACATGTTCATTTTTTTAATGTCATTTCACCTCTTTTTTTTTCCTCCTTTGAAATTATGTCAATAATGCCCTGTTTTCATCCTTCACTGGATTAACTAAAACAGGCAGCAATTGGCCATTTGTCAAAGCACATGCATTTTAGTGTTTGTTAGCAAATCTGTTCCTGCTGAACTGCGACATTTTTCCTTCCCCCGTGCTGTCATTAGCTGAGCTGGACCAATAGGAGATAATGGATACAGCAATACTTAGCAAGGTAGTGGTGTTTTATCTGCAAGTGATTTATATCGGTTTAGTTTTTTTATACACTGACTGTTTTGTATTTCCCCAACTGCATATCTGTCCCTTGCTTTTAAAGTCAGATGCAGACCTTCTAAAGCAGAAGTAAAAATAAAATTGATTTTGCCAACCATCTAGTGTCAGCACCATAACAACCAAAACTCAAAGGGATCTTCACAGTGGAGGCCCGAGAGGGATAGGTTGGAATATAGCTATGTGTAAACCCTTTTTTTAAATGCACAGTGCTTATTTCAAACACTGATAAGCATAGCCACACTGTATAATCACAAATAAACTGCATCTATTTTCATTGTGAGCATTTTTTTTTAAACTTCCTTATGGCTGCGCTGAGACAGAGTGCTTGCAGCCTGCCGAGCACGTAATGGAACTCATAAACAGTGTTATCGCTGAATCCTGAGCCATGGAACGGACTTCCATCTGCTCGCCACTAGAAGGGAGAGAAATGAGGAGGGGCTATGTGGAGAGAAATTCTCACACAGTATACAATTTAGCAGATTCTCCTCACTATCAAATGTATCTGATGGTGTGGGCGCCTCAGTAGAAAGTGGACCGAGCCGAGATGCATCAGTAATGGAAGCGAACACAAATAGAGAGAGAGCTCGGAGCGTGTCTATGTGGATCACGCCACATTTGATCAGTTGATCAGTTAGTATTATATCTAGACTTCACCTTAAACTCCAATTTTGTCTCCCTCTTCCTGAGCTGTCCCTCTGTTGTCTCCTCTCCTGGTGCCTCCCCGCACTTTCCATCAACCGCTGCTCGGCTCACAGCTTTGATCAGGCTTTTGGTTGCTGTGGTGACCCAGCAGTTTGGTATTTTCAGCTTCTTGATTGCAGACCACTGTAATTTGCTTAAGTGGTGCTCTCCAAGGTATAAATGTCCTTTTCTCAGTTTTTTTCCTTCTCCCCTTCTCCAACTCCTTTCTCTCTACCTCCCTTCCACATCTCACCCCTAATGTTCCTCTGCTGCTTCAAGAGAGACCTCTTGAAAACTCATGCTGTTCCACTCTCGAGTAGAGGGACACTGGCAAAGTCTAAAATGACTCAGAATGGAAGAAGCACTGAAGTACCTGAGCAGGTAATGAGAAACGCTAAGATAAAAAAGAAAACAGAGAAGGAGAAAAGTTCAGGTGTGTCAGTAAGCCTTCAGTCGGCAGCAGTTTGGCCAACTGTGATGCAGCGTGCTAGCCAGAAGAGAGGGTTGAGAGAGTGTCCCTCATGTCTAAATCCTACTGATCGATCCCTCTGCCTCACAGGAGATGGGAATCAATAGTTAGAGAAATCCAGAGAGCCGTGCTACGGACCTCGATTTTCCCATTTCAACACATGGCCAAGACCCATGAAATGTTATTTTTAAGGCCCCTTCTGGTCAGAGCAGGGTCATGAAAAGACTTTTATTTTTATTTTTATATCACAGTTTTCTCTTTTTATAATGTAGACACATTGTCTTAGAATTTATCGATTAAATCATTAAGTAATACATCAATTTCTTTATTGAAAGAAAATGAATCGTTAGAAGAGAGTTGGAAAATAGAAACAGCAAATGCAGTGGTAGGGGGGGACGGGGGACATGGGATTTTATGGGTACCAAAAATATTAAGTATTGAACTGTTACCACCATCACCATAGGTTTGATTCTCAAGAAAGACTAATAATACAGATATAAGAATAAACACAGGGGCCCAGTTGTTCAGAAGTAATGTGACTGGATTTCGCATCATTGGATCAAATCTTGAAAATGGGTTGATCACGTAATCCAGTCTTAGTTTTGATCTGGATTAAAATTTCAGTATGTGTTGTTCAGACTTTTTATTAGGATTGGGATACCATTGATGCCAATAT
Source organism: Epinephelus lanceolatus (assembly GCF_041903045.1). Taxonomy (NCBI): domain Eukaryota; kingdom Metazoa; phylum Chordata; class Actinopteri; order Perciformes; family Serranidae; genus Epinephelus; species Epinephelus lanceolatus. The sequence goes on along the minus strand of NC_135734.1, from coordinate 30,057,363 downwards.
CAATGCTATCCTGACGTCTGCTGATGGGTGGATTTCAGGACTAGATTGTAATAAAGCTTTTAAAATGGTAAAATAGATTTACATTTTATATGTTGCACTTGATTTGTGTAACGGTTACAGTGATAAAGTGGATAAAGTAGACATAGCGCCTGGGCCACGCTGTCTGCATGAGCAGCATATTTGTATCACAGAACCACCCATATTAACAGGTACAGCTATACTACCCGCGTGAGCAGCATGGGTCAGGCGTGGTACGGCTGTAGCTCAGCTGCGGAACATCTATAGATTTGGAGTCTCACCTATTTTTCCATGTAATGCACGTTTTTCAGCAAAATAGACAGTGAAAATGGTCTTTTGTTATGAATGATATCACACCACCTTTCACTACAGTTTCATTTTCTATATCTGCCTCAGACATTAAAAAAATATGAATATTACTTTTTGACTTCCTGTTTCCGTTTCAAAATTAAAGCCCTCTGATGTTTCTTTGGACAGAATCCCTTCACCTGTTAACCCAAGGCTCTTTATTGTGAGATAATTGCAGGGCTGTATTGTTGACAATGCAGGCACTTGCCATAAATTAATGGATTCTCTGCTTTCAGTTGTGGAAATACAGTAGTTCTACCAGCAGGCAGCTCTGCAGCAGTGCCGCAGCAGCAACAATATCTTTGTGAACACTGCTCACATGTGAGCTCCAGCAGTTTACTGAGGTAGCTGTCATGTACTGCCCCCGCAGGCACCGTAGCCCGGGTGTTAGGGTACCTATTCAGCTTTTTTTTTAAGGGCTGAATGAAATAATCCCCGAAATAGCTGTAAACATCCAACAGAAATTACTCAATTTTAACTTCCATTTATCACTGTAAAATAATTACAATGACACAGTCAAAAGAAGTTTCTTACCCCCATGCTGTTTTCCATCTCTTTAAATATTAACACTTGAAGTGGCCCCACACTGGCTATTCTACCTGTTGTCTTTAGATGGCTAGGAGCCTACAATGTGATATGTAGTCCCATTTAGAGCGCTGGCTATCTGGATTTGATCATCTTGTTTTTTTAAAAATGTAACTGGATCACGGTGATCAAATCCCATGCTGCTTTGAAATACCAGCACAAAAGTGAGATGGATAAACTGATCCTGGATAGATCCAAATTAAATCTTTTAAACAACTGGGCCAAGAATACTCTTTTATTGTTAAAGTACAAATGCATTTATCACTGACAATGAATATTTACTATTTCTAGTCTCTGAGAATAAATGTAGAGTGAGTAAAGGAACAAAATTATTTGTTACAGTTGGGGAGGGGTCAGGCTTAATATTATGTGGGGAACTGGTCCCCCCTTAACCCTCCCTCCCGTTGAGCTGCCATTGCCAGCATGAGTGAGGATGCTGTGGTTCATAGCCTGTGCCTTAAATCCCTTCGCTACCATGTCAACCCGATAACAATTTTAATTTTGGACTGAAATTTTGAAAAAAGACAGAAAAAGCAGATTCCGGCTCCTAAAATATGACAATTTGTTGCTTTTCTATTATTGCGAGATGAATATCTTTGGGTTTTAGACTGCTTGTTGGACAAAAGAAACAATTTGAAGACATTGTGATGGGCACTTTTCACTATTGTCAGAAATTTTAAAGACTAAATGATTGATCGTCTTATCTTGTCTCCATTAAAAGAGATGTCTGCAGAAAAAAAAAAAAAAAAAATTGATGTCCGAGCCCTCCTTGTGTTCCAGTTTACCATAGTGCTCCAGGAAAGTGGTGAGTCTGAGTGGGCAGGTTGTCATTTTGTGAGTGGCGACAGGTTGGTTGTGCTGTAGCAGAGGGGAGAAACCTGCTCTGGTTTTAGTGTTTGCTCAATGTATTCTGTCCCCGCTGTCCTTGGTGCCTGTCTGCAGATATCTTAAAACAGGCTTCCCTTTGTCATTTGAATGTTGAAATCATTGTGAGGGACAGCAAGGCATCTGATGGAAATGATTACGGGGTCGAAAATAACAGGTTTCCTTTGGCCGGTGCTGATTGTTGATTGGCCACTCTCAGTCAGCCTGCAAAGAGGAGGTGGCAACTTCTGAGGACTCTATGGACTAGCAGTGGTAAAATGGCTGAAAAACATCAGTGAAATGAAAAAGCTGTATTCAACCCTCTAGGAAAAATGGAACCTGGAAACATTTCACAGAGATAAGTGGAGCTACGGTGTCACACCAAGCTGTAGTGTGATTGGACGGGGACAACCTGACTGAGTAGCGGTTTGTTTGTGATTGGTCACCCCGGCTACAGATGCCGTAAAAATGTTAGACGTGGATAATTGCATTTGCTTTATCAAATCCCTCTGGAATCCAATGATAGCGTTAATATTGCCATGGCCTGTTTATCTTATTTGTCTTCATTTGGTCTTACAGCACCTCTTTCCTGCTTCCCCTCTGATCATCAGATTGGGGGCTTGTTTGGGAGGTGTTGGCATGCATGTGTCATGTTGGATAGGCTTTTTATCTGGCACTGTGTCCATGCAGTGTGGTGATGCTATCAGCGTTAAAACCTGCTCCTCAATGGAGCCCTGTCAGCCAACAATGGAGAGCAGCATTACCCAGAGTGCAGCAGGACAAAGCCTTCTTTCGTTATCGCAGGATTGGAATATTCACAGACTGATTTAACTGCTTTTACCAAGGGGGAAGTGTCAGGCTCTGAAAGAAAGAGACAGCACAGCAGAGAAGGGGAAGAGAGAGGAGAAGAAGAAGAGAGGGAGAGAGGAAAAGAGGAGAAAAATAAGATTCTGTGACCTGCAGGATGTTTACAAAGAGAGATTTATAGAGCAGAAATTGCAGATTCATGGGTGAAATTGGGGGCATGAAATATAACCGTGGCGTATGTACCCTTGATATATTTTAAATTATGTATTCCTAATTTCGCAATAATCAAAACTTCTCTTTTCCTCAATTGTTCTCCCTCGTTCTGTCCTCCCTCCCTCACGCCTTCTTCTATCTGTTGGATTGCTGCCCATCTTTCTGAGACTCTTTGAAGTGAGCATGCGTTTAGAGGAGGCATGGCGCTCTGTCTGAAGAAGAGCAAGACATTGATGAGATGTGCATGGAGAATGTCATTCACTTTGCTGAATTTGCACTGTGTATTGGAGCTTTAATCTGGGGGCACATTTGTTTATTGGCATACAAATGAACATCTGCATGGAGCTATGCTTGGACGCCATGGTCTCAGCAGCTCCCTAATCGCTTAAAAGCCTGGAGATGCAGAGCATGCCAATGAGCGAGAGAGAGAGAAAGGGAGAGAGAGGGAGGCAGCCGCGCCCAAGGCCTCCGTCATGCACTCCTTTATCTGAGTTTCGCTCTAGCTCGATAGCTCTCTCTCTCTCTCCCTCCCTCCCTCTCTGTCTTCCAGGCCAATAGTTTAATTTCCAGTTTGCTGGTTGACTCTTTATTGACTTGACATTATAAAGAGGCATTTTGGTAACCTTCAGTGGTTAAGACAACAGCCATATTTTTCAGACCAGACACCTCAAACAACATGTCTGCATTTATTTGTAAAGTGATGAGACAGGGTACCAAGTGGCTCCCTCTAGGACAGAGGTGCAAATAAACTTTTAAATAAAGAGGAAAAAACATTCTGAGGGGAAAAGCAGTGACTTCCAAGAATCAACTGCAACAAGTAACACTCAAAGACACTTTCGTAGCATAGAAAAAAATTATAGTATTTTATTTATATTATCCAAAAAAAAAACAGTTTTAACAGTTACTCTGGAGAGTTTATTTCCCCCTTTCTATTTAACCTTTCTATATGTGCATTTAAAATGCATTGTGATATCACCAGAGAACAATTTATATGTTGTTTTAATGCTTCTGAGTTCTGCTCTTTTTAACTATTGTTGGCTCTTACTGTTGTTCTTATTCTAGACTTACTTCATCAACAGATTTACATGCACACTATTCTGAACATGACAGTATTTTGAATTAAATTGCAGATCATGTAAGCAGCACATTATGTTTGGATATTCCAAATTAGGCCTTTTTCAGAGTTTAGCATTTTTCAATTAAAACGTGGGATATGTTGGTATTATCCATCCATCCATTTTCATCCGCTTTTCCGGGGCCGGGTCGGGGCCAAGCAAAGCACCCCAGACGTCATGTGTACAGCACATTTGGAATTTAAGTCTCAATTTGGGTTTTTCCCGCAGTTTGCGACACACGGCCTCTTGCCGGTTTTCAGTCGGCTCTGTGTCATCTAGGGATGCATGATAATATCGCCACATCATCAGTATCGGCTAATATCGGCTTTAAAATGAAATATCAGAATTGGCCAACATGCTTTTTTTTTTTTTTTTTTTTATTTTGCACAATGAGTAAAATATTACATACATTGAAAAGCATTCTATTTCATGTCTCCATCTGCTGGTGGGCCATCATGATAAGAGTGTGCATGCATAATATGATGTTAACTCTGATACAGAAGAGACTTGATGATCATTAAAGTTAGCTGGGGGAAAAAAATGGATATAATGATATAGGTTTCAGTTTTCAGTCAGATGAGTTGTTACATATCAGCATATCGGATATCGGCAAAAAATCCAATATCGTGCATCCCTCATGTCATGGATAAGTTGTACACTAATCAATAGTTTGCACTGCTGGGGTAGAGATGCATGCCCAAAATAAAAGCTGACATTTCTAGTCAGAAGGAGAAACATACCTACTTTTAAACATTATGATAAACTTGGATACCAACAGCTTTTTGGATATGCGTAAATATCGCAGCACCAACCTTTTCAAGAAGGAGGTTGAAGGAATGAAAGAGGGAGGCTGTGTTTGCACGACCCAACAAGTCTGCCACCAGTGGAAAATTCCTATATTGATGCAAAGAAGCAAAATGACAAGCCACTCTAGTGTTCCACTTTACTTTATTTTGACATGATAAACGTCATGTTAGGGTACGTTAATCAGAGTTCGCAAGGCTGTATGTCCACAGCTTGGTAGGAATGTTGTCTTTTTTTGGACAAGGAAAAAAACAACAGAATATTTTGTGCATGTACAAGTAGTTATTTACCTAAACAATGATGATGAAGTTCATGATGACAAAATAGCAGATACAGCAGTTTTATAGCCAAAATTAGGTCTTTAGTCAGTCATGTGTTTGCTTTACACACAGTTGCCTTTGTGAAGTATGTAGTGTTAGCTGAACCTGTTTGAGTGGTGTTAATTCAACTTCATGTTAGAGGCTGTAGTTTGTGTTGATGTTGAATCGTATCACATTACAGGTTTAATTTGTCTTCACCATTATGTTAATTAGGATAGACCCTCGTGTCTCAGTATAACGCTGACCATAATGACCATAACGTTGAATGAATCAATCCATTTATAAAAATAACCCTGTATGGAAGTAACTTGCTGTCTTTACTTTAAGCAGCCACAGTACAGTTAGCTTGAATTTGTCCTGTATTGTGCAGAGACAAATGACATGTTTTGTCACTGCACTGGAAACACAGGGTTGATTACACAGTCTTTAGTTTTGATGTCATTACTCAAGAATGTCTTAAACTATTTGAATTCATTTTTAAGTAGGTAACTTTTATCTGTGTTCTACTCAGTAGGCTAACAGTCATCAATTTTTTTGACAGGCAATGTTAGAGTCACATTACTGATTAAAACATTTGATGTCAAATGTAACATCTTCCTCGTGCAGGAGCGATTATAACAGCATGTATTATATAGGAAGCATTTTATTTAACATAATTCAAGCCCTTCCTGTGTCAGCGGATGTGCTAAATATCTTCCAGTGGCGCAGAATAAAACTCACACACTTCAGCACCGCTGCTGGAAAAAAATCCCTTGAGAAACAGTGCAATCAATAACACCTCTGTTAAACAGTTGAAACTAAACTGAACATTATTACCGTCATAAGGAGAGGATTTATGACAGGGCTGTTTTAGCTAGGTGTATCTAATAAGTTGGTAGCTGAGTATATATTGAACTGCTGTGAGTCTTTTATACAATAAAAGGTTGTATTTAAACTCAATTTTGGACCTGCTAGCTGCTGGATCTCCCATTTAAGTACAATTGAGGTACAAGTGAGTATCATTTTTGTCCGCATGCTGTATTTTTTTTCTCTCACATTTCTGTGAATAAGAAATATGCCCGCACCCAGTAAAGGATAGGATTTAACATCCCGTGAATCAAAAAGGCTCCACCAAAGAACAAGAATTCATATTTTATTCACAGGCAACCCCTGCAATTCAAGATCAAAGTGGTTAAAGGGCTTTCAGATCTCTGACAAATGTCTACATGTCTATGATTAATTTACCTCTGTTTGAAAATCATATTTCATGAGCTCACATTTTAACACTAGTGCAAACCTGTGGGCCATAACAACCAAAGGAAATGAGCTGAACTAATTCGTTTCTGATGGTGTATTGTGATTTCATTTTGATGTGTCTCCTTTTAGCATGAACGCCCTTGTGTGTATTTTTCCTTTACTTTTCAATCTCGAGATGAAATTGCATGTCACTCATTTCTTACTTAACATACATAGATTGTAATGCACCCGTGTGTCGCATGTGCGGCGGAGTCAAAGTGTCAGAGTAGCCTATGTGCTTAGTCTGGAGGATTGCATTCCCCCTGTCACTGGAGAGTTCTCACCAGCTTATATGGCCGAGTGTTTATCTAGTTCAAATGTCTTTGAGTTTCATACCGTTTGACACGTAGAGACGGGATATAAGGACGCTGTGGAAATAGAAAGACAGAGGGAGAGATAGGGAGAGACATGAGGAGAGATTGGAGTGGGGGAGATAAGGAAAGGAGTTGGAACGTATAGCTCCATAACAGGTTTGATTCTAACTTTACGTAAGTAGTTCTTCACTGCAGCCAAATCACATTGTTTAGTTTTTCCTCCTTTATTCTGGTTGCATTTTCCAACTAAATGAGCAGCGTGTGTGTATGTGCGGGCTTGTGTGTCGTGTGTACCTTATGGGCTGATGTGCGTGGGTTAATGAAGAGCAGTAAATGAAATCCTTTATTGTGTTTGATATAATGTCAGCTTCCATTAGGGAAACTGGTGCTACGAATGATTGCTAGACTATCGAGGCCAAGAGAGAGGTGCACTGTGTGTGTGTACGTGAAAGACGTTGTGTGTGCGTGCGTGTGTATGTGTGTGCACATTTCTACGTGTGTGTGTGTGCACACCTCAGGGCACGGCGGAGGCACAGAGTGTGTTCTGTAATTATAAAATCATTAGCAGGTGTCCAGAGGAGATATGAATATGACTGTAATCTGTCCCCACCCATGATGGAGCGCTTGTCTCACACTCAAATGTCAACCTGTCTCAGCCAGCCCATTGAGAGAGCTCACAGTTTCAAAATTCAAAAGATTTAGCCCCAGCGACCACACTCTGTCATTACATGTGCCCCTACATATGACAGCCTTTATGTAGCAGCCATTTTTCAATCACACATTGTTACCCTGGCCCATGCTTTACCAGATAAATCATCTGTCAAGGCCCTCCTCGCATATGATGAAATTTTGGGGCTCTAAAGGCTCCGACCTTCACTTGACAGGAGATTTTTGAAGTTTAAATGTGTAACTACAAGCAGTGGGTGACATTAAAATAACAGCGTGTAGCGATGACAAGAAAACATGCTGGCAGATGAACAACCTCATAGTCTGAAAGACTGACAGGCGTACAGACAAACAAAAGATAGGCAGGCATGTATCTGGTCAGACATAAAAACGAGCAGACATTGTAGCCCTGGCGAGGAGACAAAGTCACATTGTAATCTAGAGCAGAGGGGCGGTTTCTATAGCAACAGTAGGCATCTAACCTACGCGCCGCTGCTTTTGCTGAAATCTGAAATTGGCGAGAGGAGGCTGGTATTGAGGATAGAGAGATTGGGAGAGATGAAGATAAGACAGGGCAGGGTGGAGGAGGAGGAGGAGGAGGAGGAGAGATGTGGCAAAGGGAGGAGAGAGGAAGCAGATCGAGATAAGGATGAGGAGAGGGAAGAAGATGAGCGGAGGAAGATTGATGTAAGGGAGGGGCTGGAGATCATCACCTGACCTCAGTGTTTGTCTCCTGTTTGGAATTTGTTGGTCCACTCAGCATGATAGATTTAATTTACTGATAGCACTTTGTGTCAGTGGAAAATTCTCAGATTTTGTGTGTTTCTTTTGCGTGCATGTGGTGAGTGAGCGCATACACTCAAGCCTTGTGTATAGACTTGCTCTGTATGTATATCCACAAGTGCGGACATACTGCATTCGAGTGTCTGTGAGAATGCGATCATGTGTTAAATACTGTGTGTGTGTGTGTATTAGCAGGGTGCACAGGCCTCAGAGAGACATGCATGTGGGATAATTGTTGGCTTGGTGTTGTATCAGATGTGTGTTTAACCCAGACCCCAAGCCCATAGAGACCTGTGACCAGCCGCAGCAGATGGCCGTGCTGCCCCTAGGGGCTGCTCAGAGGGTCATGGTGGCCTCGGACTCGTCCACACGGAGCCACCTCTTCTGTGCATGTCTGTGTGGTGTGTGTCAGAGTGTGTGGTTGGAGGCAGAGGTTGCTCATGAGTAGGATCAGTGTATCTCTAACTGCCCGTGTAATTACATTCAGAGGTTTCACTTTCATCATATCGCAAAAGGCAACAAATAAGTAGAATTTATATAACATCTGACTTGAAGCTAACAGTTACAGCGCAATTGCTATTATTCATCTTGGTACTGCTGTAGGTTTTGTTATGAATTACCATTTGTAATCCAATAGATATCATTGCTGTGCCCAATCATGTCCTACCTGCTCTGAATTTTAGATTGTAGCTTGACTTAAAAACAAAAAATCCCATCTCTGAGTTCTCTGCATCTTTTCGCTTCCATTCAATTTAATATTCAAACCCATTATTAGCATTTATATGCATAATATAAACATTTAATGAATGTATTAAAAGCAGATATAAGTGTTCATTACTGTATTTGTCAACATCAGTGTTCCTTCTATTGAAAATATACAAAAGCACAAGCAATAATTAATGTATTCAGTTACTAAGTTATGATTGCTTTACATTAATAAACATATAAATGTCCAATTATCTACCATATGTTATAACCAATTTAAAAACAGAACCACCTTTATTGGCTAAGCATGTGTACACATACAGGAAACCTGACTGATTTATTTGTCCATCGCTCCCAGTGTACTTGCACAGAAATAGACATGGCAGCAGGGAACAAGGTCAACAAAGCTGGACAAATAATAGTAAAGAATAGGCATGACTATTGTGTACATGTTAAAGAATAGGTGTTTATATATAAAGCACCAAAAATAAAATGAAAAATAAAACATCTACATAACACTCAAGTGTATATAGATGCGGTTAGTGCAAAGAAAGAAATACTGAATGGATTTCCATGGACTGGATGATTATGTGCTTGTGTACATGTTTATATACTGTAAACACAGCATGCAGGATTTATATTGACAGTGACAGATGACGTGTATTTTGCCTTAAGGTAAATGCTAAATAGGGGGAATTAGCTTAAATAGTGATGATGCAATTGAAAACAAGAAAGCATTATGTGCTGCCAACACCATACTAATGCTACACATACTGAGACATGACTGTAAGCAGTGACTATTGTCTGTACATGGTGCATGATGGGAGCGAGTAAGTTATTATGTACAGGCTAAGGGTGCAGCAAGGTAAATACAGCTGTCCAGCTGTGCAAACAGACATGATACCAGTGATAGATGGATGATAAATAAAAGGAAAACCAATATAAATATCTAAGACAGGTTCCACCAGAACAGCTTCAATGTATCTTTGCATAAAATCTACTAGTCTGTGGAACTCTGGAGGGATAGCATAGCATATGATTCACATAATTTTCATGCTGATCAAATCATCCAGTGACCCTGTGTGCCCTGTATGGAATCATCTGCATTTGTTATGTATGTTTCTCCACTGTTTTTTCTTTGATTTATCATATATAACGCTGTGTATTATATATATATATATTTTGAGATAGGCACAGAATACTGTGTAATGAAGTGTTAGCCAGCGAGCTACAGTGTTGGACCTCTCACTAACTCTCCTCAGCAATGTGTGGTATGTTTTTTTGAGTGTATTATTTGTTTCAGTAAAGCTGCTGGACGGTGTCCCTCGGGTGCAAGGAACCAAGCGTTTATTTACAGGAAGCAGTCCTGAATAATGAGTTGTAATGCCGCAGTAGTGAGAGTAAACTCTTTAGAAGCGAGGGACCAGTCTAAGCAGGACTGGGCTCCAGATCAATCCTGCTGGCAGACACAACAACACTGTTGCTCTGCCACAGTCTCGCTCGCTCTCTTTCTCTTCTCTCTCTGCAGAGGCACGGGCTATTTTTAGCCCTGGCAGCTCTTTCCCCACTGCACCCACCACCACTACCACCACCACCCATCTCTCTCCTCTCAGTCCATCCCTTCGTATCACCCCGACCTCAGCCTCCATACTAACCCTCCACCTTAACCAAGTGTACTCCCTGAACGATCTGCTCTGATCCCTCCACTCAGCTCCTCTCCTTGCGTCCTCACTCCTGATCTCTCTGACAGAGCTGGGGAGGAGTGCTGGTAAGTTAAGGAGATGTGTCAGGGGGGCAGATTCTGCTTCTTCTCTATCTTGTCCATGCTTATTACCCAAAGACACAAGCTGTGTCAGGGCCGGTCAGCCCCATGCTCAGTGTCAGTGCGAGTTTTGATCATACTGTGTGTCTTTGGTGGGTTGTTAGGGACTGAGCTGAGCTGATGACTGACTCTCTGATTAGCACTGGAGGCCAGCCAAGACCCGGGTCGTGGTGTATGGAGAGGCTCTCACGCAGGAGGGAGCTGAGAGAGAAGGATGGAGGCTGACAGACACAGAGAAAAGTTCTGCATTTAGGTGGTGTGTGTATGTCTCTGTACCAGTTAAACAAACACAGAGAGCAGCATGTGTGTGAGACAGCAGGAGGGAGATGAAAACAGTGAAGAGCAAAACGGTGAAAGCAAGCAAGAGACAAACAGAAATTGAGAGAAAATAAGTCAGGCTGAGTAAGTCGTGTGTAAGACTCGCTGTACCTGTACAGTAGACTCTCTCTGTCTCCGTCAGCCGCCCTCCCGCATCAGACCATGACCGCGGCTCCTCCAGTGAGGGCGAGTCAGTCACTGTGGTGCCCTTGAGAGTGCATCCTCAGCCAGCCTCCTCATGATAATGAGGCAGGCCCCACGGATGCTGCTCGCTGCATGCAACCCCTGCCCGCCCTCACGCCTGCCTCTACGGGAGATAAGGACGCCAGTTCAGAGGAGAAGGGGACGGCGGGGAGGCTAACAGTCTGAGTATGGGGTCTCTGCTCTGGGTAAAGGCCGGCAGCTTGGTGGCAAGAGGCTGAATGTTTGGCTTCAGCTGGTGACTGGTAACTTCAGTCTGTAATTAGAGCAAAATAGTGTAACAAAATAGCATACATTTGCATTCTTTTCCTTATTCCTTTTTCTGTTTCTTTTCTTTTGTGAGAGCTGTTTTCCTAGACTGAAAACACAGCCAGCGGAGGTCGATAAGACTCCCAGAGAGACTAATATTTTGAGTTTATTCTTTTCTCTGCAAACTGAGCTCGTACAACAGCAGATTCTTTTTTTGTTAAAGTTTTCCACAACACATAAAGATGTTCCTACGGTGTTTTCAACACAAGTTCGAACATGTGCCACATACATTGCATCTTATTGACACAAACATTGCCCAGATGCATTACATCCTTTGATATCTCTCTACAGCTGTCCGCTCGCCCTCTCATGACTGCCATTCCACATCACACTACTCCTCCTGTGTTCTGTGATGCTGATTATATTCTCATGCTGAACAGTGTGATTGAATATAACCACGGCTCTCTCTAGCTTACCACCGCCAGGAGTCGGGGCTGATATAGACACTGCTATATCTTCTCTCATCACCTGTCTTTTCACTCTTCTTTTCTGCACAGGAGAATGCCATTTCATACTACGATTCCAAAGCGGATTCAGACTATGTGAGTACAGTACGGACTGCTCCCCCCCTCCCCCGTCTGCCTGCCTTTAAACCCCCAAATCCTACCCACCCCTGCCACCCTTTCCCTGCAACCCCACCCCACCTCTCCCCCGGCCTCCTCGGTGTTGATGCCCCACCCCCCACCCCCTCCAGTCACAGGCCCCTGGGATGTCTGTGTGTGTTAGTGAGGTGACACTGCTTTATGGTGAGTTGGTGTGACAGAGAAGGGGCAGGCCGACGTGCATGTGACAGTGACTTCAGCTGTCCTCCCCCAGCCTTATTTCCAGAGTCTTCTCCCTCCCCGCTCTGACTGTGTTGACTGCGGACGTGAACTACAGGGTTGTTAGATCTCCCATCAAGACACCTCGCACCAAAAACATGCCGCACTTTCATACACCCAGACACCATTTCCATCACGCGTGTCATTCATATTGAAGAATATGAATGACATTCAAGGAAAGATCTGCAGGCTAGGTTACGCCGTTTCCTCCAGAAAAGCCCTGCGAGTCACCGCTGTCACCACTCCGCCTGCAGTTCCTCTGTAGGATAGGTCACACTCGGAGTCCGTGTCCGCTGATTGATTAAGTTTCAAGGAGGAGTGCAAGAATCCCCCCTAGATCACCAAAGCACAAAAAGATGGGAAGAGAGTGAGATAGAGAGGGGAAGAGAGTGAGATAGAGAGGGGAAGAGAGTGAGGCGGAGGAGCCATAAATCATGGTGTGATTTTCTCTTTGTGCACGCCACTCCTGTGATTAATGACACAGCGCTTTAGGGCCTGTCAGCACATCTAATTGGAGAACATCAGTCATCATTAACATGGCACACTGAGGCCGAGGCCGTGACACACCCCTGACCCCCACTTCACCAACCCCACAACCACCCAAACACAGTGGCAGAGGTCAGTCAGAGGTCATCACTCTTCCCTGCAACCACAACAGTCGCACACCAGTATGCCCATATCTGAATTACGATTCCTTCCACGACGACCCTGTTCAATTACGGTTTTACGACTGGAGTCACAATGAGCTGTATGTGTCGTAATGATCTGTACTGTGAGGGAGATATGATAAGAATTCAGTGGTAAAAAAGGTAAGTGATTGGCAGGCTCTCTTATCCAGGCCTTGTCTCCTCTGTTCCCTATCCTGTACTCTGTACCCTGTTAATTCCTCCTCTTGTCACTTTACCCTTGATACAAAAGTGCGATGTGATTTGATTTTTTAAATGTGCCAAAGCATGTCAAAAGTGCATTTTATTTATTTCACTTATTCGACTATGGACCAGCCTCCTGGGTTCTTTGTATTAGTGACACACACAGATTTTAACAGCTGCCTTTCTGGACTGTCTTGTTTTCTACAGTTTGAACAATATTATGACTTTAAAGTGCAATGATATACCGGTTTCAAAGTATCGTGCTGTTATTATATGGTTATCATACAGTGTACATTTCCTTATATGGTGTTGGAAAAAAAGCAACCAGCTGGAGACCTTTTCATTATTTTCAAATGGGAAACTTCCAGTTAAAAAATGGTTTCCAGTTTCAGTTACAGTAATATAGCGTTTGTTTAACCAGAAAGGCCCCTGTGTTTTCATTCTTTAAAATACAAAGGTTGTTTGGTCTGAACGATCCTACCCTCACTGCAATACTGTCTGGTAAAAAAAAAAAATAAATAAAAAAATACTGTCATTCATGTCCCAAGGTAGTAATTTACTTTGAAGAGAAACATCAAATATATGAATTATTGCAAGTCCATGAATTGCAATGTTTAATCAAATTTAAATTTTTTTTAAAGTTGTGGCATACTCCATTTGTAATATGTTAAAGAAACTATTCACCAGCTGTAATGTTATTTTTTGCCTGAAGGAATCCTTGTTTGTTTAAAGGACTGTTTTTTTTCTCTATCTCCCTCGTTCCTGCAGGCTTTTATATCATCACACACCCACATACTCACACAAACACATACACACACACACATGTGCAAGGTCTTAAGTGACATGTTTGAGGTTAGCCCTGGTTGGCTGAAGGCGGGAATGAAAGAATCTTCAAAATGTCATCTCTGGCCTCTTCAGCCTTTAATTAAACCTTGAGAACGGGGAGATAAAATTAACAAATTGGGTAATGAATCGAGCAAAACAGGTGGTGGATGGTTGAAGAAAATGAACCAATCAGTCTTTCCTGCGTGGATTTATTCAGCTCCTAATTAGACGCTGCCTTGGTTAATTATGATTGGGCTCTTCTGAAGAAGAGAAAAAAAAAACTCCCTGCCCGACACTGACAGAATTAGTGTCAGACTGAGTGATAAACAAACACCTCAACCTCACAGTTAGTGATGCTGATAATTCAGCTTCCCTAACCTAATCTGGTTTACTATTAATGCAGAGACAACCTGTGAAAACCCAACCTGTGCCAACAAATCTGCACTAAACCAACATTAATCTAAAGTATCAGGTTTAATAATTTCATCATTTAGTCTTAGCTTAATGTTTTTGGCCCAAGCTCTGTAGATCTGCCCCAGGCACCACTGTTAGTTTTAATCGCTAGCATTTGTAGTCAGCAGTACATTTTATTCTTTCATATCATTACATTGCTTTCAGAGTGGTGTGATTTTATTATGAAGATAAAAGCCAATATGACCTGGAAACAGTTATCAATTTTTATATTTTCCCTTGTTTATAAATCTGCAACCCTGTTTAGTTCTCCCTCAGTCCTTTCTTATTTTCTCCAGCCTGTATATAATAATAATAAAATATGTGTATTGGGTTGGAACCACAGGTAAAGACTATATTGTCATTGCTTTAACAGTGGTAATATAACACTTGTTAACTGCTAGTTACTGAATGTATTTTTAAAGAGTATTAAAGGAGGAAAAACCTGAAACTCTTTAGTCTTGTGGTTGCCAGATTGCAGCCTCAGCTCAGGTCCCAGAGGTGTCGAATAAAAACAACAGGCGAACAGTCTTTTCTCAGCAGCGCCCTAGACTAGGACTGATTAAAAGAAATTATGTCTACCGTGCATTATATGAGGAGCTTTTACAATAAAACTAAAACATTAGCAAGTTCTTGTCTCACAACCTCTCACTCATCCAGATGAGCAGTCTAGTGATTAACAATGAAGCATCTCCAGCTTGTGACACAGAAAATATAGAATATGTTTACAGTGCGACTGTATCACTCTGAGCCTTTTTGATTCTTTGAAAGGTAATGCAAGCGTTAAAAATGTCTAAATTATATATAAATTCTCTCAGATTTCACATTAAAAAAAGTCATATCTGCTTTTACTAAATGCTTTCTTTGATGAGACCAAAGCTGGTGTAGTAGTTTTCAATCAACCGTTTATAATGCTATTTAAGTGCTAACTAAGGGTGCTTTCACACCTGCCCTGTTTGGTTCAGTTCAAATGAACTCAAGTTCATTTGCCCCCTAAGTGCAGTTCGTTTGGGCAGGTGTGAACACAGCAATCGCACTCAGGTGCACACCAAAAAGAAGCAGACGGAGACCTTCTTGAAGAGGTGGTGGGTTTGTTTGTGGTGAGAACGTGTTCCCACCTCGATCCGCACCAACTGCAGTCACATGACACATTGTTTGGGTTAAACATGAGCATGTTACAGTCCTGGAGGATTATTAATGTGCACCTCCTCCTGTACTGCCCTAATATGCACATTCAGCACATCCAATGCATGAAAACATTGTTTTCTAGTTGGAGCCACGCCTCATTTTCAAACTGTATGGTTTGACTAAAATGAACAATGACAGCAATATAGTCCACAATGAGCAGCACTAAAATCAACCTGCGTAGTTGTCCCTCCATTGTGACATTAGAAAGTGTCACATTTATCTTACAGGTGTACTCTTCTTCAACGTTTTGTTTAATTCCTGGATTTGTCCCACATGGAAGTTCTGACCAATCAAGAGCAGCTTTCTTGCACAAGGCATTTGATCTGGTCCGCTTGTAAATGCTGCCGTGAGAACACGAACCAACTCTAGGCACTTATGCACCTTTGTAAAGAAAAAGTTGTCCCTGATTCAGACCAAAGCAAGACAACTATAGGTCTGAAAGCACCCTTATTTGCTGAATACCAGCAGGGTGTATGCAGGTCCTTAAAAAATCTTAAAATGTCTTATTTAATTTTATAAATACCATGCTTAAAAGTCATTAAATAGTCCTAAATTTGAATTTGTGAGATCTTAATTGCGACCAACATTTTAATCTAATTTAACTTGTCCATCTTTTGATTTCTTTTTTAAAAATGAGTCAAGCTCTTCTGCATGAAAATCCACATTTCTGATGTTACACAAATTTAAACCTACCACTGAACCTAAAACTGTCTTTTTACTTCATACTTACCTGTAGGCGAAATGTAGATTAACTCAATCTAATAACCATATTCCTACATAAAACCAATCTCTAAGGGACCATATATATACTACTTACCTTTATATTTCATATCAGTTTTTATACATCAGTCTTAAATTTGGTTTAAAGTGACCTTGAAAAGGTCTTGAAAAGCATTAAATTAAAGTGCCTGATAGCCGTAGACACCCTGACCAGGTGTGTGTGCTCAGTGACCATTTACCTGTCCCCAAGATATTTTTTTGTGGTCATATCCCTCCTGAGCTGGTCTCTGTCAGAACACTGCATCGTTCCTTATGTTGACTTTCAGTGGCACTTCAACACAGCTATCCCCCTGCTCGTCCCAACAACAACAGCTTGTAATTGCATTTTAATAGTCAATTAAAGTTGGCCCATCAATCAATTTCTGCTGTGGACATGGAGTTTTGATTTAATTTCTCCAAAAAACAAACAGTTTTTATCATGTCAGATCCAATTAACCCACGCTGCTTTATCAACATGAAACGTGCACATTGCAGTCACATATTTTCCACACTCAGAGATTTACAGTACAGGCCAAAAGTTTGGACACACCTTCTCATTCAATGCGTTTTCTTTATTTTCATGACTATTTACATTGTAGATTCTCACTGAAGGCATCAAAACTATGAATGAACACATGTGGAGTTATGTACTTAACAAAAAAAGGTGAAATAACTGAAAACATGTTTTATATTCTAGTTTCTTCAAAAGAGCCACCCTTTGCTCTGATTACTGCTTTGCACACTCTTGGCATTCTCTCAATGAGCTTCAAGAGGTAGTCACCTGAAATGGTTTCCACTTCACAGGTGTGCCTTATCAGGGTTAATTAGTGGAATTTCTTGCTTTATCAATGGGGTTGGGACCATCAGTTGTGTTGTGCAGAAGTCAGGTTAATACACAGCCGACAGCCCTATTGGACAACTGTTAAAATTCATATTATGGCAAGAACCAATCAGCTAACTAAAGAAAAACGAGTGGCCATCATTACTTTAAGAAATGAAGGTCAGTCAGTCCGGAAAATTGCAAAAACTTTAAATGTGTCCCCAAGTGGAGTCGCAAAAACCATCAAGTGCTACAACGAAACTGGCACACATGAGGACCGACCCAGGAAAGGAAGACCAAGAGTCACCTCTGCTTCTGAGGATAAGTTCATCCGAGTCACCAGCCTCAGAAATCGCAAGTTAACAGCAGCTCAGATCAGAGACCAGATGAATGCCACACAGAGTTCTAGCAGCAGACCCATCTCTAGAACAACTGTTAAGAGGAGACTGCACGAATCAGGCCTTCATGGTCAAATAGCTGCTAGGAAACCACTGCTAAGGAGAGGCAACAAGCAGAAGAGATTTGTTTGGGCCAAGAAACACAAGGAATGGACATTAGACCAGTGGAAATCTGTGCTTTGGTCTGATGAGTCCAAATTTGAGATCTTTGGTTCCAACCGCCGTGTCTTTGTGAGACGCAGAAAAGGTGAACGGATGGATTCCACATGCCTGGTTCCCACTGTGAAGCATGGAGGAGGAGGTGTGATGGTGTGGGGGTGTTTTGCTGGTGACACTGTTGGGGATTTATTCAAAATTGAAGGCACACTGAACCAGCATGGCTACCACAGCATCCTGCAGCGACATGCCATCCCATCCGGTTTGCGTTTAGTTGGACGATCATTTATTTTTCAACAGGACAGTGACCCCAAACACACCTCCAGGCTGTGTAAGGGCTATTTGACCAAGAAGGAGAGTGATGGAGTGCTGCGGCAGATGACCTGGCCTCCACAGTCACCGGACCTGAACCCAATCGAGATGGTTTGGGGTGAGCTGGACCGCAGAGTGAAGGCAAAGGGACCAACAAGTGCTAAACACCTCTGGGAACTCCTTCAAGACTGTTGGAAAACCATTTCAGGTGACTACCTCTTGAAGCTCATGGAGAGAATGCCAAGAGTGTGCAAAGCAGTAATCAGAGCAAAGGGTGGCTATTTTGAAGAAACTAGAATATAAAACATGTTTTCAGTTATTTCACCTTTTTTGTTAAGTACATAACTCCACGTGTTCATTCATAGTTTTGATGCCTTCAGTGAGAATCTACAATGTAAATAGTCATGAAAATAAAGAAAATGCATTGAATGAGAAGGTGTGTCCAAACTTTTGGCCTGTACTGTATGTTGAAGTAAAATTTTTTGCTCTTCAGCAATTAGAATACGTAAGAATGATCAGAGATATGGCTTTTGTTTTTGGTTTGTGCGGTTTTCTAAGGAGGCATCTAACAGAGTTTTACTCACACTGAAATCTGATCAAGAATAAGCCAATAAACCGAGCCACAGAGTGAGGTTGTATCTTGCTGACATTTTTGTTTTCACATCCCACAATCACTTCCTCCTGTGGGAACAGGCACAGATTGGACTCCATTGATAACTTATCAAGATAAAAAGCTTAAATGTCAGTTTTTCTCTTTTATCTTCTGGCTTTCTTTGATATTTGACACTTTCCTAATGCAATATGTGTGTCAGGCTTTCTCACCAAGCACAATGCCCTCACCGAGAAGCTGTAAAAGTGACAAAATATGCAGCATTAGTCCCGTTTTTTTCGCTTAAACAATCACAGGCGAGAGAGAGGAGATAGTCTGTTATGAAATATGCTTTCATTCGAATGGATGGGAGTTGAAACCGTGATTAAGTGGTGCTGGTTGGTAGTTATTGTTGGGGTTAATTTGTCTGGCACCTCATATGTCTGTGATAGATATCTTGGTTACTAATGAGTCTCGCTGTTTGGTGTCTGCGCTGATACCTGCTGTTGTTCTCTGATGAGAGGGCGAGTAAAGAACCACCTAAATCTGAAGGCAGACAAAAGGGGAAATAATTACTATTTTTGTGTTCAACATTGTCCAAATGCTGTGAGACTCCATGTGTGAGTCAGAACAAGAGACAATATACTGTACGCACCAGAGCCACAGATGGGCGCTGCAAAGCCACAATATGGGAGGTGACAGAATGCGGCACTATATTTGCATGTTTCTCCCGTTTCCTAGTGATTTTATTTGTATGCTCACGCGGATTTGTGTGTGTGTGTGTGTGTGTGTGTGTGTGTGTGTGTGTGTGTGCATGCATGTGTGTGTGTGTGTCTGCAGGCGGAAGATGGAGAAGAGGAGAATCCGCTGGAGAGCTCGACGTCTTTGGAGCTGGAGTTTGTGGATGATCCCAATTTCAAAAACAAGGTCAACTTCTCTTCCAGTGCGGTCCAGATTCCTACAGACATATACAAAGGCTGTAAGTGAACAACAATACTTTTACTTTATGAGTGTTCTGGTGGAACGGCAAGTGAATGAGTGGCACTGCGTATGCTTCATAAAATCTGTACCTGTTGTGATATAAAAGAGCTGCTAATCAAAAGAGTATTGTCTTAAAAACAACACCTGCTGCAGCGGGACTGTTTTGTGAGTCCACACTGCATTTCCTTTATGCTACCAAAAATGTGCATTGTGTAGCCCCTCTGAAAAACTGTTACACACAAGCAAAATCAATAACCACAAAGAGGGCACAGCACAACAAGTACAAGTTTCTGGAGAGCCACACAGATATGAAGCTGTAGTAGAAGACTGTTTACCTTCACCTGCACACTTCTCCCACCTGCGTTGTTGAGATCATACAGTGGAGGACGAGGGAAAAATAAATACAGTCGATTCTTACCCAGACTCTCTTGGAAGTGTTTTTGCCAACTGATATTTTAAAACACACCTCAGAAGCCACAAACTTCACAAGTTACTATGAACCACAAGCTGACAGTCAAGTACACTTATATATGATGGCAGGGGTCAGCCAGTAATTCACAATCGACTGAATGAATTTATGTGCACACAGACGATTCCAGAATTCCAGAAAAGAAGAAGTCTTGAAGTATCTATGTGCATTACAAGAAGATTAAAGTGAGGGATTTAGAAGTATAAATACTTAAAGCTGATTTTTATCTGTATTTGACATGTAATGTATGAATGGATTACACAACGATTCATACGAGGACATAGGATAAGACCTTGGAAAATGTATTTTATATTTCATTGAGTCTTTAACCAGCAGGTCTGTTATTTTTTTATTTATTTAACATTTCTATGTCATTCTGTGTTTAAATCAAATACAAGTATGTATGTTTAAGAGCAGTGGCTCCCAGCTGGTGGGTCACAGTCCAAAAGTCATAATGAAGATAATAATGCATTTTACTTAGGTGTCTTTCAGAACATTCAAGGACACCTTACAAGACATAGTAAAAAAACAAGAAGCGATGTATCCATAGATCATAAAATCAAACAATTCAGTAATATACAATAAAAGTTAATAAAATGACTAGACAGAAATCATAATTACAAGTATTAGGTATAAAATCGTCATCATCAATATGTGTGTCACCATTAATTCAGATTAAGGTATGCCAGCTTGAAAAGGTGTGTTTTCAGACGGGATTTGAAAGAGTAAAGGGAGTAGTTATTGCGAATGTCATGGGGGAGAGAGAGCTCCGGAGGTGGGGGGCAGAATGACTGATGGCTCTGGAACTCATGGTAGTGGGCAAGCAGGCAAAGCGGGTCGCAGGTCCACTCTTAAATTTTGAAGTACAGTGCACAGAGCTTTTATTCGAAGTGCTGTTTCCTGTTGACCAGATAGTGACTAATGGACTAAGGAGACAAAGGAGAAATCTGGACCCAGTGGCTGGACCAGGTGGGAACCACTGTTTTCAAGTCAAAATATTTTCCCTGGCCCCTTCTAAAATCATTTTCCATTGTGACCTGACGTAGGTTCCTGCATGATGACGTTGCTACATATAAACCCCCAAGCCTGTTTAATGTGTGTCTTCATGACTAAGCCAAGCCTTCTTTGTGAATTGTGTGTTATTGACCTTCTAAATTAGTTACATTCTTCTTACCCCTGGCTGGCACAGAAGCTAGGCAATGTGCTGCTATGGACGCCATGTTAGTTCGGATCTGAAAGTCACACAGTGAAACAAAAGCTTTTTTCCACCGCGCAGCACGGTACAGTAAAGTTCAGTTGAAGAGAGTGATATAATGGCTTCAGCCCCGCTTTAAACAAGGTTAAACTATGAATATATAACACTGACTATGGACAACTACTTAACAAAATCCCATTTCAAAATAAAGTAAATGATCCCTTTCAGGCATTATCATTATTTTTATTGTTAGTGATTGCTGTTGTAACCTACGTGACAGTTTTTGCTAACGGCTGAGTCTGCGTTTCTATTTGAAAACCCTGTAAAAGATCACAAACTATGAGGTTTACCTGTGTCATGCTTGTGTCTTCCCCTGGTTTCATACACACCACTGGACTGTGGATCGATGACAGTCTCCTGTTTTGACTTGACCTCTCCCCTCTCTCTCAGTATGTTAGCTTGAACTCTCCATCCTTTCACATCAGCCAGCACTTTAGCACACTAACATTATTTTAGATGACAGACGGTCTCTCACACTAGATCTCTACTGTATTTTTTTTATTTTTTTATTTTTTTTGTGCGTGGGCATGGTCTCCCCCTCTCTTGGACCCTGCCCTTCCTGCTTGGCACCGTGCTGCCCTGCGGACATAACACCATCCTTAGTCTGCAGCTGCCAAATGGACAAAAGGGAACACATGTACCTTCCGGGACTCTGATTTCGCTTGGCATGTTCCCTCTGTTATCCACCTCTAACCTTTTGGACACTCTCTGCCTGCCTCTTTAAAGACTCAAAAACCAGAGCATGTGCAGACAGACAGCCATTTTCACAGTGGCAATTTTTTTTCTCTCCCTCTGTTATTGTCTAGCTCTTCGCTCTCTTTGTTGAACAGGCAGTGTATGGCACCTGTCTGTGACAATGCCCTCCAGCTGTGTCTCCAGACAAATCTTGTCAGAATTAGACACTTTTGGTTCGGGAGGAGATGTCAAAGGCCACAGCTAACTCACAATAGAGCAATCAGGCCTGCACATTGTTCCCGGAGCCATTTTGTGCCAGCTCTGGCTCCCCCCGTCTGAAGATATGAGTCAGAGAATAAAGGCCTCTCGATTGAGCCTGGTGGAGACTAGAAGAGTGGATTGGTACGGTGCACGGAATTAGCTTTTTCACTTCTCTTCT
This sequence comes from Epinephelus lanceolatus, assembly GCF_041903045.1. Classification (NCBI taxonomy): domain Eukaryota; kingdom Metazoa; phylum Chordata; class Actinopteri; order Perciformes; family Serranidae; genus Epinephelus; species Epinephelus lanceolatus. Next base: position 30,034,890 of record NC_135734.1, on the reverse strand, counting down.
GTAGAAAATGTTTACTATTGATGTTGTTTAGTTAGCTCCCATTGCGGGGTCTGCTGTGCTGAGATTGCCAACTGCAGATTTTGTGCCAACTCCATTATGAACATGTGTGCCATGTTTTAGTCATTGCTGATAAATAAACAGTGTTGAACAACATGTCGCTGCCCAAACGTACAGTCATTTTTAAAGATGCTTTGCCATCAAACCAAATGTGCCAGGCACAAATGTTGATATTAGAAACATCAACTTTAAGATGTCAAATGTGCAGTGCTATGGAGATGAAGCTGAAGGGGAGCCGCAGTGATTTTACACATCAAAGTCTGTTTGCAGGTCTCGGGGAGTGCTACTGCATATGTGGAGAAAAAAAAAAGCTGTATAAAGCCTTTTGTGGTTTTTGTGGAGCTGCGCAAAGTCTAGTAAATTCCTTGGTTGGGGCTGAAGAATACAAGTTTGGAAATGAAAGAAAAAAATCTGTTGGTGTGGAGTTAGAAAGAAGTGAGCTCACCACACCTCTGTAGAGGCTCAAGGCTACATTAGCCATTACGGGCATAACACACCTTAACTTCTAACTGAACTGTGAGCTAATGTAGCCATAAAATATTGATTTATTGATGGACATCAATACTTAATATGTAAAATAATTTCCGTACTCATTGTATGCAGTGTCGATACACCTGTACTAGCTGGGCTTTCTTGCTCTGTTAGTGTTCACTACAGTCATTCTGCTGTTCTCTGCAACAAACTGAGAAAAGTCACAACTGCAGTGTTATAGCCTTGTTATATTTATCTTTTGATACAAATGTAAAATTGTATGCCCTCAGTGTCAGTTCTTTCCAAAAATTGTATCAAATGTCAATTTTTTTTTTAGATATTTTATCAAAGTTAGAAATTTCAATATTGTTACAACACACGTGCCTGCAGTTCCAAGTTGCATTTTGAGTAATGTGGGCTCCAGCTTTTGACAAGGAAGGTGAATGTGTAAAAAACAACATCATCACTGACTCTGTTTCATCGATTTTGATCCTTTTTTTTAAAAACTGTCCATCATGAGTTTGGCAGTCTTATAGGAGTGCACTGGAATGTAACAAAAATTGGGACTGTCCCACGGTATTAACTCTTTGGAAGGTGGTACCAAAACATCTCAGGGTGGCTCAAACAACCTCTACCAGAATCCCCACAACTATGTCTGTAAAGCCTCGTTTCCACCAAGCAGTACAGTATGGTACAGTTCAGTTCAGTGCCCATCTTTTCCACTTCCACTGTGAAAAGTTTGGATGGTACCAATGGAACCGTTCCGTACCGTCCCCATTTTTGGTCCCCCCTCTGTTGGGGTACCTAGCACACAGATCTGGTACTAAAAGGTGGAGCTGTGAACACTGCAGTCTGTTGATTGGTCAATAGCGGGCGGTCACTCTGCTCAGGGCTGAGTTGTGGCTGGTTTTGAGGCTCATTTAACCACTGTTCATACTGTGGAGAGTTTTATTAGTAGACTGTAATTATAAAATGAAAGGATGTTGTGCTGCCTCTCGCAGCAGCTGGAGTCTGAGAAAGAATATTTTAATTCACTGGGCCGACTGTCGGTGACTAAGGTGGAATGTTAACTTGTAATGCCAGGGCCACACTGCCAACGAAGTGCTGCGAAGTGCTGCGAAGCGCAGCGCACTGAAATTCTCGCGCGAGCCCGTTCACATCAGACGCGCATTTCTCCATGCCGGTCGACAAGCGCTTATGCTCCCAGCTGTTGTCTCCGTCACATTTGGGGCTGTTTTTCCATCATGGGTATCTCTCTGTTTGCGTGTGTGTGCCCCAACCCCCACCCCCTATAGCTGGCCCACTCTCTCTCTCTCTCTCTCTCTTTCTTGTGTGTGTGTGTGTGTGTGTGTGTGTGTGTGTGTGTGTGTGTGTGTATTAGTGGGTGTGAGTGTGTGTGTTCATCTCTCCCGCGCTCTGCTTAGATACCACTGACTAATATGTATATAAACACACACACATATATACATCGCATTTGTCAAACGGGGTGTTTTATTTTGAAATTTGTTTTATTCTGAAAATTGACCGGATGCTGTTGTTCCTTTGTTTGACTTCCTGCCCGGCTTGACACATCCATTCATGGCTCGCACAGAAAATAGACCAGACGTCGAAACGATCGCTGCAGCGCCGGCCGCGGCTGGATGACACAATCGGTTAACATGGGCGCCGAAAGGAAACTGGCTTCGCTTCTTGGCGCTTTGAGGCTATTCGCATCACTTCTGCGTCCGGTGTGACCCTGGCATATTGTTACTCAATGTTTGAGTTGACAACATGACTCCATCAGCACTGCTTAAATTTCACTGACAACTTTGACCATCACTTTAGTTTTTAAATGACATACACTTTTAGTAATGAGTGGATCTTCAAGCATTTATAAATATTAATTTCGGCTGGGTTATTTGAACTGCAAATATTCTAATCTTCATTCAGAGAGAAAAAAGCGCCGTGGAGCGTCATTTCTGTGTATTCTGGCAACACTAAACCCCTGAGCTTGCCTGAGATGGACTAAATGCACAAACCTGCTATTTTTAAATATCCCATGGAGAGAGACTCTCACTGCAGCCTGTTTTATTTTATTCTGAAAAATGTTGGCGTGCAGCCTCGTTCTGTGGACGATAAACAAGACGCAGACTTCCATCTGTGTCACTGATAATGAGGAAATACAGTGAGTGCTGGACGGAGCAGTGAGTGACAACAACCCCAACCACATTTAAGAGAACTTTTTGTGGTGGAAACACTAGGGTGTAGGTACCATGTCTGAAGGGTTACTTTTGGCTCCAAAGGTACCATACTTAAAGTGGTGGAAACGGGACTTTAGGAGACAAATTTCTTTTGCCAGGCCTTACTAAAGCAGAATTTAGACTGACAGTTACAGGTTTATTGTAGCAGCAGGACTTACTCTACGCACCTGGTGGAGCCCACACAGACCGGAGTTTACAGAGTGGCATAAAGTCATGACAGCTGCCTTTGAGAATATAAGCAGAACTAGCCGAATATGGCAATTTTTTTCTGGTTCACATTACTGTAGGTGCAACAGGTACAGGTTACAATGTATGCATATGCACTTTTATGTAACTTAGCTTACAGAAATTTACATCAACCTCATGTCACAGGAGCTGCGTTTGCCTCAGCGAGATGGTGGGAAGAGGATTATTATCTGTATGTCGTTTTCTGCTGCCGTCCCACCAGCAGGAGCCTGCAGGGTGCCTTGGAGAGGATGTCTGAGGAAACTAATGTGGGCGGATTGTTGTCCTCTGGGTCTTGAGAGGTCTGGATCTACAGTATAGTATCTGTGGGTTTAGGATTAGCAGAAGAGAAGCAGTGTGAGTGGGCAGACTCAGCGCTCGCTCCTCAGGGGGAGGCCAGAGGAAAGGCAGAGAGAAAAGAAAAGTGTAGGAAGAATGGAGCACAGTCCACAGTACAGCACAATGTTCAACAGTTGTTGTGAAATCCTCAAGTGTTGTTTATTAGCACTTGCTTGCTCTGTGTCGTTGGAGTGGCTTGCTTTGATTTGTACACATTGTTAATGCGCTGAATAAATTGACTGTTTTCCAGAAAATGGCAGCATGAATTGAGAGTCACAGCAAAATGGGCGTCCTTGGGGATGGACTAGGAGAGAGGCACAGATAGAAGGAAAGATAGGAAGAAAAAAAGGGGGTGAGAGGAGAGAGACGCTTTAATAATAGAAACCATTTAGAGCAAAAAAAAAAAAAAAAAAAGCATTTTCTTTTTTTTATTTTTTTTATTGTGATCCTTTCAGCAGCTAAATGAGGCGGTGCATGCGTCCTGGTTTGATTTGTCTGCTAGGCCCCATGTCCGTTTATTGAGATTGAGAGTGTTCCCTGAGCGCCGTAATGAACCATTTTATGATTCATTATCCCACTGCTGATTCCTGCTGCCAAGTCTGCAAACTTTCTAATTAGCTTAGGTCAAACATTCATACAGTTTTCCTCTAATTATCGTTGCTTATTACAGAATGGACATCGCAACACAGCCACAGAGGAATAAATTGATGTGGGTGGTGTCGTCAGTGGAGAAACAGGTTTTATTCTCCAAGCGACTGTTACAGAAATGGTGAGGAAGAGGCAGGGATTTGCTGAATAATTGCAGAGGAAGAGCTCTGGGAATATAATCTTTAAAATAATCACTGAAAAATAAGCATGAAAACAGCGAGGGAATACGTAAATTATTCTTCGGCGACTATTTTGTAGATTTAGTGGAATTTTGCTGGTAATTGGACGGAGTTCATATGGTAGATAGAGCATACTAATCCAGATTGGGTCATTCCACAGTCGCATGTCGATTATAACATGTTGAAAATATAGAAGGTTGTAAATCAGCCTTTTTGAAAAGGTAGCAATTATGTGTGTATAACGCACACATTGGTGTGTGACTACATTAGTGTTTGTCTAAGAATAAGCAGCCACTGTTCCCAGCAGGGAATAAAGAAAACCACCAGTGAATGTGGGAAGCCCTTTCATTGAATTTGAAGTTTAAATCCGCTGCATGCGGCGCCTTTTCCGGCGGCCTAACGTCATGTTGTCAGTTTGCTATTGTAGTCAGGCACAGTGAGAAACTTGGTTATCAGAAATGAATAGCGAGGACTGGCTAACTGTGTGTGCAGATGAAAGAGCAAAGCTTAAATGTTTTGCAGGGAGCGATTAAACCACCCACCCCACACACACACTCATAACACAACCATGATTACCACCCCTCCCTGTACTTGACTGTCCCATTGCTCCTTTCTTAGTTTTTGGATCGCACTGCTGGATTCACATGTTTAAAGGAATGCCTCAACCCCCAGATGACCATTTGTTTATTAATTGCTCCCCTGTGTTTCGTCGAATTCCTGACGAGAACTTTGTTTTTCTCGCATGCAAATAGTTGATCACAGGAATCTGTGCTTAATAACAGCAAAACTGTATCAAAATATCTGTAAACAAAATCTCACACAGTGCAGTATAATCCAGGTCTTATTTATCCAGTTGTATGCTCATTACTTCCCAAACAGACAGCCCTCTTAGTTCCTTGGGGAACAGAACTGAAAGTGGATCTATGCTCTCTTTGATGCCACACTCCATTAACAAAAACTGTAATTCTACCTTGCTGAACACAGGAGCTGCTGGTCTATTACTGGCTTGATTAGTTTGTTTGTTTTTGTTATTGTGTGACTTTGGTGTTTTAAAGGGTTAGTTCGGTTTCAGCAAAGCCACACAATAACACAAACAAACTACCAATCGAGGCAGAGGTCGACCAGCAGCTCCTGTGTTCAGCAAGGCAAAATTACTGTTTTTTTCAATGGGCTCTGGCTTTGAAGAGAGCATAGATAAATTTCACTTCTAGTTCAGTTCCCTGTTGGAAAGTGGTGTCTGTTTTGGGAGGTACTGAGCATACGACTGAATAAATGAGACTTCCAATCTCAATTTCAGTTTCATTTATAAAGCACAATATCACAAATTACAATTTTCCTCAGAGGGCTTTACGGCATACAAAATCCCTCTGCTCTTGGACTCTCTCAGTCGATAAGTGAAATTCCCCCCCCCCCCCCCCAAAAAAAAACCTTTGATGCAAAAAAAAAAAAAAAAAAGTCTGTTATTTTGTTTGGATTTGTTTGGATTCTTCGTTCACCAGAGGCATGTGAGAAATGTTTTCCTCATGAATTCAGTGTGACACAGGGTTTGTAACAGATGAACAAATGGTTATTTGGGAGGTGAAGTTTTCCTTTTAGGTTACTAATTACAAAACTAGCTTTACTCTACATATTGCCAACATTTTCCAGAGTATATAATAATTTTTCATATTGCTGTTATGCATCATTGTTTTCCATAACTCTTCCTTGTTGGTGAATTCAGGGATGCTCCAAGACTTTGAACCTGCAATAACTGATTTCTTTAGCCTCTTGGGAACAGCACAAAAAGCCTGTTAGAACAACACTGATTAAGCATCTTTTTTTTAATTCTATATGGCGAATTTGTTGCAGACAGTTTCTTATTTACACACCTAGCAGTAAATTATCATGGAGTTGGGTTTTTGTTGACCTGGTAGATATAAGTACAGTGTTCAGTTTCCTTGTAATTTCTGCTTTTACAACCTCCTGGGGAAATATCTGGCTCTGTACATGCTAAATGCTGCGCTGTGTTAGTTGTGAACTTTGTCTTTCTGCCATTTGCAGGCTAAAATGTTATACTTCAAAGAGTGGTCAGCAGTAATATGTATGCTAGGCAGTGGGCTAAAACGTTCAATTATTTATGAGACTTTAATTACCACCAAAGAAAAAAATCAGAATCTAAATCTGTCTGAACCAACAGCAAGCTTCTAGCAAAAAAAATCATCCAATTCACCTTTGTAAAGAGCAAATTGCACAGAGTGTATGTAATGTGCGGTGGAAAATTGAGTGCAACAGATACAGCAGATAGAAAGTCAACTCAGTGTCGTATGAGATTTGAAAAGAAGAGAAAGATTTGCATCTGCGGCTTTTTGTGAGTAAAACTACTTCTGATGTCGCTCAGCTTGTTTCAAATGGATGTGGAGAGAAGTCAGCTCACCTGGTGCTGGAGGGACAAATGCAACTTTTGATAGACAGACTGAGGTTTGTTCACAAGGGAAAGGCAAAGTGAGAGTGAGTAAAGCTTTATTGCTTAGTTGAAATATATGCTGTGGCTCCAATTAGTGAATGCTCCCTCTTTACTCTGTGCCATTGCCATATATTTCCATCATAACACGCTACATTTGTCATCTTAAAGTCATAAGCTGTGAATCTTGAGATTTGCCTCGGCTAAATGTAAAATGTCATCTCTGCGAGTGTGTGTGCGTTCGTGCACGTAGAGTACATGCAGCCTGTATTCGTTTCACACGCCCCAGGTTCCTTCCAGTGGAGGAAGCTTCCCTGTCAACCAACTCACGCCACGCTGGAGATCAACTCAGCCCGTCTCAACATCAAACCAGATTTAAATGTGTGGAAAAAAAGCAAAAGTGATTTGTGGAAGAAGAAGAAAAAAAAGAAAAAGAGTGAAAGTCCAAAAAAAAGAAAGCGATAGAGAGAGAGGGGGATAAGGGAAATGGGATTTAAAGTTAAACCAAAAGAGAAGAAAGAGAGTCTAAACACTGCGGGCTGTATTTCTGTCGTTCTTGACTTTACAGACTCACATCTTTCTCTCTGCGCCCATCACCCATCCACCCCTATAGTGTGTGCCCAGTGAAGGGGCACTATCATTTACCAGCACACTAATTAGAACAGTCAGCACAGCACAACTCCACTTCACTCACCACCAGGCTCACAAATTACATTTCATGTGTTTGTTATTTACTGCTCTTCTTTAATTAGAAAGGATATTTGGGGGAGTTCTCTGGAGGTGTGGTGAAATCTCTCCCTTCTTTCTTATTCTCTATATTGAATAATCATCCCTCCTCAGAGAAATTTCCGTTCGCCCCCCCTCCTTTCACAGTCTGAGATTACCATTTAGCAAAACCGAGGTCCTCGCTGACAAATACACTCATACTAAATGCTATTCCTGAGTGAAACTGCTCGAATCCTTCACATGAATTTTAATTATAATGAGTTAGTGCTGCTGTTTTAGTTGCAGAGAAATTCCGTTTAGTAAAGCACACTGCAAAAGAATACAAATGAGGTTATACAGTATCTCCTGGACGTTATTTCTCCTCAACCAAGGCTACAAAAAGACACATTTTTTCTCTGGGACGGCTTAGACTTTGTGGATGTGTGAGCTGCTGCCAGTTCCTGTTGCTGCCGTTTTCCTCTGCAGGATGAAAGGTTTAATGTTCAGGCTCTTTAACACTCAGCCAGGCCACAAAAACAGCCCTGAAAGAGGAGAAAAGAAGGAGAGACAGAGAGGAAGAGGGGAGATGGAGGGGGAACTGGGTTGAAAACAGAGGGAAAGACAGAAAGGTGGTACATGCAGACACAGAGATGCTGCTGGTCTGTAAAGGCATCAGAATGTGAAGGAAGGTGTCGGTTTATCACCCAAATTACAGGAACACATCATCTCACTTACCTTGGAAAGTGCTCACAGCGAGGTCTTGAAATTATAAAGTGTAACTGGAACACTGTTGCTGGAAATCTCACTTTTTGAGCACCACAAACAAAATCTTATTCATCTTCAATGTTAAGCAAAAAAAAACTTTAAAGGCAGACATCGCACCAACTTCGAATATTATCAGGCCATTAAAAGGTCGTTATCAGTTGCTATGAGAAGACTAGATCTGAGGTAGTGTGACCCTACTCTGCCTCCTGGATGACGACCTCTAGTGACTGTAGTGATTATGACTGGAGCGAAGACGACGTATAAAGAGCAACAAAGTCCACGCAGTGAGAAGGTCAGGGTGGTTGGATGGGTCAAACAAACACAGGACTTTAACCCAGGAAACTGTTGCTGTTCATGTGCTATGTGAAACTGAAAGTCAAGGTTGACGTATCGTTATTGACTTGCATCATGTTACGTTGAGTCGACCAAATGTTAGTTCACTAGAAAGGTCATTGGTCGACCAAGATTTCATTGGTTGCTTAAAACAAAAAAAGTGAAACTCTATTAGGAGCTGCTCCTTGTCAAAATAAATCAAAACCTATATGACTGGACCATGTGGCAATTTAATTTGAAAGGACTGACACAGGAAGAGGCCACGCTCAGCAGTCAGACAGGAATCACATTACAAACCAATCACAGTCAACAGATATCTTTCACTTCTTCTGTAAATATTCAGTCTGATAAACACAGAAAAGTTGATCATGTTAGTTTAGGACTACACCTGCATCTGTCTACACACTTATAAACAGCACCTGGAAGAAGATCAGCTCTGCACTCAGGATTTCAAGTAAATAGGCTATATGATGCTTGTTAAGGTTGCTTAGCAACCTCAGACGCAACCCATACTCTTGAAAGCTGGCACAGAAAAGGCACAAGAGTAGTGCCCAGCGCCTGACCTTCTAGGCGGTTAAAGACACGGCATGTGTACGGCCCCTAATTTACAGGGCTGGTACCTGCGGTTATTACACAGGCTAGTTGATATGCCGGGCAGGAAATCCAAAGTGCCCCGTCTGAAGCATTATCATGGCTTTGATAATAACAGATAAAGACACCTTAATAGGCTGAAAACATTTAAAATGGGTTCACCTCTCAAAATCTGGAAAATTTTAAACAGAACTGTTTCACAATGTGCATGTGTTGTTGTAGTTAGGGTGAACTGACCAGTGTAATCAGTTTAATCTGAGTCTCTCCTCGCTAAATTTTACTGCCGAACATCGACTGGCAAGCTGTAAATAGTCTTTGAATTATAAGAAATGTTAACTCTCATTTTTATGCATTACCTGTATGAAAAATAGCATTCCCTTTAAGATTTGACTTTGGGAAAATATGCTGTCTGGATATAAACTCACTTAGATTCAAAACAACCTGTATTTGTCTCAGTGTTGCGCTACTTGTCTGTTTGACTAATGTCGCCTATATGTCAAAGTAAAGTAGAATTGTACTGCACCACTACCACTTAGTCACTCTGTTTAAAAAGCAGAATATGTAAACGCTTTATGGAGTTGACAGTAATAATGGTTATGACTCTTCAAACGGACTTAGCTAATAGCTTTAGCTCCATTATTGCTGTCTTATGAGGGACCACTTGTGTTCAGCTCTGATATATCACAGGCCAGTGTGCCTTTTTTTCTGCTCTGTGTGTGTACAGTAAACGCATGCACCTATTTCTATAATGTCGGATTAATACGGGGCATAAGGCACAGATCAGTTTGGATGGCTCTTTATCTCAGGTATATGAGTGTGAATAATGTGTGTGTGGGGGGTTGGGGGGTGGGGTCATTGGATAGAGGTGGTGGTGGGGGGGTTGAGAAATGATCTCACGCAGAGATGCTCCATAAATCCCACTCATAATTGTTTCCCTACTTGGTGTGCAGTCTTGCTCCATAAAGGGGCAAAGCCAAGGGTGCTCTAAATGTCAGGGGAGCGGCGCACTGATGAATTACCTTTTAAAGATATCAGAGAGAGGCGCGTTTCACGTGAAAGATGAGCCCAACACAGAGCCCAGAGGCCCTGTCTGCCTGTGTGAGCATATTTCCCCCCCCAGGGGAAATTTGTCTTTTTATCCACTGTCCAGAGAAGTCACAGCATATCCTAAATGAATAAATCAAAGAGAATTAGTTTGCTCTGTTCTCTTATCTCTGATGTGCCCGTTTTTCTGTAGAGATCACCTGCAGATGTGTTTCTGTGTGTGTGTGTGTGTGTGTGTGTGTGTGTGTTTGCAGAGTTGGCCTGACAGTAGAGGTGGCTCACATCTGAAACTGTCTGGATTATTTTCAGCTGGCAACATTAACACACATACACTTTGGTCTGTCTTTTTAACCCCTGACAAGACAAAGTGTGAGTAAAAATACGCAAACACCATTTCACCACTCCATCATGACGATTCAGAAGCCGCACTGTGGTTTGTGTGTGTGTGTGTGTGTGTGTGTGTGTGTGCAGCCCTGGGCAGCAATGCAGCCGATAATCCTTGCATAGCCGGAGTTTGGTTGATGCCTTGATGTTAGTCAAGGTAGCTGAGATGGTGCTAGTTTTAAACTGAGGTCGCAGGATGTCTCTTTGCCCTTGGCCTGTCTGGGACAGCTATCATTACAGACCCAGTGCCTCTCCAGATAAGAGCACCCAGGACTTCACAGCACACAGGCTGCCGCCGCAGCAACCTGCTGTGGTAGCTCATGCTTAAAGGATAATACTTTTTACACATTAATCAGATGGCTCTTTGACCACAGAGCATTGCACACCCCAGATGAAATTGAAATGCATGGTTTGGTTCCCTGATAATCTCCACACAAACATCAGTAAAATGTAGCCCCTGCTGAAATGAAGCAGAGTCCTGGGAGTGACTGCGGCAAGTTTGAAAATTCATAGTCAAAAATTGCAGAGATACTGAGAGTCTCACTAATTTCTCTCTCCAGTTCACTCTTTCTAGTTCCTCAGACCATCTGGGCTGCTGGCAAATGTAAACTCTGTGTTATGAGAGATAGAACATAAAGCTGTTTCACTTTCTAATTTGGGAAGAACGCAGTTAAGTCTGTAGCAGAAATGTCACTGGTACATGCTCCTTAGGGATTATTCCTCGTATGACCTCAAAACAAAAAGCTGACAAAGCATTAGTTTGATAAGATGGAAAATATTGGACTTCTAATAAATCAGAAGTACTGCTTTACAATGATGGTGGAGCCTCAAAAGTGCTATAAAACAGTGATTAACAAGTTGTCACCAGCAAGTTGTTCACCTACAAAGCAAAGGACAAATGTGATCTGTCATTTGTTACGTAATATGAAAACGCTTCAAATAATCAATTCCTTGACCTCTAAGTCTTTGATTCTGCCATTTTCAATTTAGCAGTTTAAAGTGAAGTTTATTTTGTCTGGGGTTTTTTCTCCCTCCTTCCCTCATGAGCGAGAAATTGCCTTTTCGGGCTGTGAAAGCAGCCACTCATTCGTGTTAATTTCTGTGTTGCTTTCCATCAATCGTCCTCCCCCTCTCTCTGGGTTTTTATGTTTATCCCCATCTGTAGGGCTGCCTCTATCCTCCTCTATTCTTCCTTTGTGTTTACGTCTATGAATTTTGAGAAAAACATGTCGAGGAGCTCCCCTTGGTGATGGCAGCAATTTGGCTTTCATATATTCCTATCCTCCAGACACTGCTTAGTGCCGCTGTAGTGAGTGTACGTGCCTGTGTGTGTGTGTGTGTGTGTGTTTGTTTTACAGGATGCTAAAGAGTAATGAAACTTAGCTTTTATTTTGAGCTACAATTTAAGAGAGAGTTCAACAACCTGGAAGTGAACATTCAGCTAAAAATATAAAAACAATATGATTTTTAAGTGATGTCTCATGACTGTGATTATCCGCAGGCCCTCAGCTTACAGTAAAAGAGGTGAGCGGTGGAGGGTGGGGGAGGTCGTGGCGTGTTTCATACCTCTAAACTGACAGCTCGTCAAACAGCAAGCAGTAATTGAAAAGCAAAAGTGGATAATGATCGTTTATATGTGTGAAATTCAAACCAGGGGTTGAGAAAAAGCCGGACTTGTCGGTTCAAGGGTTTGTCTAGCTTTGGTTGGCTGAGTAATTAAATCAGAGAAGCGAGTTCTCCTCAGCTCAGTGCCTCGTCTTGTTTCCTCTTTAATCAGGTGGCTATTAAACCTCTGATTGCACTCCTCATCTTCTGACTTCAGCTTAGCTATTAAACACAGACTGAAAGCATTTTTGGTTTGCGTGCGTGTATATGTGTGAGGATGCCTATTGTTTCTTGTTGTTAGGATAGAAGAAGCTTGAAAAGCGAAGGAAAAAAAGGAGAGTGTAAATACAATATGAGTGTCTGAGGTTGTGAAGAAACAAGACGCGGTGACATGGTCGTGGTGTTATTCCACCAGCACCACAAGCAGCAAAGTGTTATTCCACTTCTTGTTGACTACAAGATGAATACTTCTCCCCACAACCATAAATCCATTTCACAGAGAACCGCTGACCTGTGAGATATATCTGTGACCTCACGTTTTAACTCAAAACACACACGTTGATGCGCTAAGCCACACATGCACAAGCAGACCAGCACTATTTCTCCCTCTCTTCTCTCCCAGTCATCACGCAGCCGCAAATCCTCTTAACACAGACGCACATTTCGTGGACATTTGCAGAGATAGTTTGTATTTCTCTGCTATTGAAAATTCCAAAGTGGCTTCTGCCTCCACACACTGTGAGTGACACATGACCTCCTCCAAGGTCATCGCAGATTCCTCCTGCACTCCTCAGAGATCACCCAGATTAGACTGATGCCCGGGCCACCGCCGGCCGAGCTGCCTGCATACATCCATTCTTATGTACTCAGCTTACTGCTGCTGGCACGGGCAAGGTTGTTCAGCAAGGAGAGTTGACCTTTGGGTTACTAACAGAGAAAACCTGGTGTTTTGCACTTTGCTTACGCTACTTTAAGGACTTATTGTTTTAGTTTTTTTACTGAAAAATCAGGAAATTTGTCTGTGTTTATTTTGAATATTGAAAAACAGCTGCAAAATACAAAACTGTGTTTAAATCGGATTATAAAAAAGTATTTTCAGAGCCTGTAGTTTAAGCATTTATTGCTTTTTTATATTTACTTCGAGGGACTATGGCACAAAATCAGCAACTCATTTACATTTTCTCTCCTTTTTTTCATTTTTCTCATAACCAGAAGCACATCCTGAGTCGTGCTCGTTGCAACAGCACCTTATTTTTTTCTGAAAACTGGGGTTTATAGTGCCCTCTTCCAGGAGAAATCACAAAAAGTTAGGATGCATAGGGACATTAAAATCTACCTGAAAGACTGTTAAAACTTTATCGTCTCCTTTTAAAAAACAGCATCCTTCTGCGATAATGATCAACCGGGAAATAATGGTCTTAACTATATTTGCCAGTTCACGATTGTGAGTCTGATTGTGTGTGTTTATTTGTGTGTGTGTTCTTACAGCCCCGGTCATCCTAAACGAGCTAAACTGGACCCAGGCGCTGGAGAGGGTCTTCATTGAAAACCGTAAGGAGGACAGCTCACTGCGCTGGCAGGTGTTTGGCAGTGCCACAGGAGTGACTCGGTACTACCCAGGTAGGCCGCAGGAGACTGAGTCAACAGCCCAACTTATAACTCACAGCCAGATAAAGTCTAAATTGACCCGAGTGCTCCTCGGCGGCAGAACATTGGCAATCTCTTATCAGATGGCTGTTCTAGTAACTCGATAGACAGAATGAAATTATGATTACTTTGATATAATCTGATATGAAATATCCTACAGTGCACCATGCGGCTTATAACTTATTTTCTGGCTCTCTCCAGCCACTCCATGGAGGGCACCCAACAAGATTGACCTGTACGACGTCCGCAGAAGACCTTGGTAAGTGCCATCTTTATCAGGACCTCGATCAGTATCAGTGTGATTTTATTTCATTTCTTTCACTGTTAATGCCTACTGGCCATTTTGAGAAAAATACCCCCAAAAACATCCATTATCCTCAACATTTTTCAAGTTTTCAGAGGTTTTTAGTTCCTAAATCGGCACATTTGGACTTTCAGGGGCATTAATGGTAATAGAAAGAACACAGATACTGGTGTTGGTGCACCTCTGAATAATTATCATCCAAAATCCAAGCTCTGGCTTTTAGTATAACAGTGGAAGAGTTGTTTGCTACTCATTTTGGATTTGCACATTCAAGTTTGACTTAAATAAAGTAGCATCAACGGATATAAAGTAGACATTATAAACTGTTTTTACTGATGATGACTAAACCAGCTCCAGACATGGTAAATTCTCATATAAATCTGGCGTATTTCAAAGAATATACATCTCAATTTGCTCTCAATTATCCCGGTCCAGATGAGTGTTGGAAGGTGTTTGTTCTGGGCACCAGGTGAGTCCAGCTGAGCGTTGAGAGTGAAGGAGATTGTCTCGCTTGAAGCGGACAGCCTCTAACCAAAACAAACAGCAGCAGCAGAGTAAAAGTGCAGAAAATTGCAGAAATTTAACTTGTCATCGCAACACCTGTGCTGTCAGCAGCGGCACTGTCATGCTGTCTTAATATTGTGACAAACTGTTGGGATCTGATCGGAGTCCTCCTCGTACACGCTGTTAACACGTTTGATTTTTAGTGCGTGTGTTGTAATGGAGGCGTCTGCTCACTTTGCCACTGCATGTGGTATTTGTTGTTATACTTAAGATTATTTTAGGTCTTCTCATCCTCATAATCTTATTAGTTCTTCACTCAGTCCTGGAGTGAAAAGGAATAACCTACTTACATGCAGCTATTTTTCAATTATTACATGCACTTCACTAAATTAGAACACTCTCTACCAGACGTGGGAGTAACTCACACATGTGCAAGTCACAAGTTTTAACCTTCAATTCCCAAGTTACCGTGATGAGAATCAAGCAAGTCAAGTCCCTGCTATGAGTTAGCTTAAAAAACACGTTCCTGTAACTTTCATTATGGGTGATGTCAGGGGTGTCAAACGTACAGTCTGCAGGCTGGAACCGGCCCGCCAATGGATCTCATCCAGCTTTTCAGATGACTGTACAAAAGGCACGATCATAAATACAATATTCTTGTCCCCCAGTTTCATCAGCCGTTTATATTCTATCATAATAATGCCTTCAAACAGCTCAGATCGAGCTGACATGGGGAGCTAGTGACAGACTTAGCAAAGTGAGCGGAAGGATGTGTGACTACCTTGGGTTTTCAAAATAAGGTGTTCTAAAATACATACAACAGTATGGAAATACGATTAATTTGATTATTTTCAGTGGAAGTGTAGTATTAATTACCAGTGTCTCTTATAAATTAAAAACTAAATACCTGTAACTTGTAAAGGAAATGTCTTTAGTTTCTGATTTTTGGGTCGCTGGAAATTTTGATTTTGAGGACATACCTGACAACATACAGACACATAATTCAAGTATTTTTACTGTATCAGTATTTAGAGATATTCCAAAGTAAAAGTCCCACATTTCCAACTTGAAAAACCTGAAACTTGAAGAGCCATAAAAAAAAAAAAAACAACCAAAATGCTCCATAATTCCTGACAATAACTGAAATATTTGAGTTCAGGATTTCACACTACACTCATCCGAAAAATCAAGTATCTTTACTGCATCAAGGTTTATATATATATATGTATATATATATATACATATATATGAGTGGCAGACCTTGCATACCACTGTTCCCTTCTTACTATCTTCATCGACATCATAACCTTTGAACATAAATTTTATCATTCTGCATGATCTACCTACCTCGCTGGTTTGTTGCATCCCTGTGGGTTGCCAGGTTTGCGCACATTGCACTCAAAATCACCCAATTGTGTTAAAAAAAACAAAAAGTAACCTCTCAATATCTAGAAATATTTAAATGTTTAAATAAAAAGTCAAGTCTCACATCATGAATATCAATTAAAAGTAGAGGTTTTTTTTATCGGTGTTAGTCAAGCAAGTCTCAAGTCCTCAAATTTGCAACTTAAGTCTGACTCAATTTTCCCACTTCTCTCTACAGTTGTAACATAACCTATGCACCAGTACAGTAATTTAAAAAATGCTTCTGAGGATGCCCTTACAGAAAACAAGTTAAAAATGACATTTTTCTATAATTTTTTTCCCTTAACTAACTGCTTGAGGTATATCCGCACAGTAGAGGGATACATGAATGTAAACACTCGCACAAAAAAGGTTTAAATCCTTAAACACAGCCTTACATTAGGATTCCTGTACAGTGCTTTGTCTCTGGCTCCTGTAGACCTCCCGCGCTCCTTACAGCAGGCAGCTAAATAAAGGATATTGTTTAGTGGAATGAGATCAAAATGTTTCCCTGACCCGTATTTATCTCAGTAAGTGATAATGTTGATGCATTGTCTTTTGCTACAAGGACAAAGCAAGATAGAGCCTAATGTCTTTGTTTAAAGTGTCCACCTTTGCCTGTGGTTCTCTGTGCAACAGCTGATCCCTACACAGAGTGCTGGGGCAGGCGAGTGTGACGGGCTGGACAGAACTAGGCTGCGTTCGGCCAAACAGCCCCCTTCACCCAGCCGCCCAAGCTTCCTGTCCGCCCTTCCACTTTCAATCTACCTGCCACTGTCACATCGGCTTTGTGGCAGCCCTGCCTGTTGCCTGGTTACAGGTTGGAGTGAACTGGACATAATCATGACAGCAATGTTGATTAGACCTGACCCCGTTTTCCATCTCTGTCTGGATCCAGCTCAGCCTGAGTGGCTGTTTGAGGTCAGCCCAGCCTGTCAGATAGAGTCAATGAGCTCAGGCCAAACAAACAAAAGACAAGCAAAAGAAGCTTTTTGCATTCTGATGAAGTTCACATGAAATCTCAAAATGCACAATCTTTAAACATCTATAAATGCAGCCACATCTGAAAGAGAATGAATGCGTTCATCTTTAGAAGTAAATTAAATGTAACTTCAGTCGCTCATTTGATGTGGGGTTTAAAGGCTCAGTCAAGGTTCAATTTATTCATCCATAATAACATGGAAATTACAGTGCTCCCATCCTAATCAGCCAGCACTGGGTACCAAAACATAGCAACATAAATACCCATAAAATAAAATAATAGATAAAAACAACATAAAACTACATTCTATAATAATACTGTTTAAAAGAACTGTCCAAACAACAACATCAAAACAAAGATAAAAATAAATTAAAATCACAGTTTGAAACCTCCCTACTGTGCAAAGTTATGGTTGCACTGTTGTATCTTCTGTTGGATAAAAGAGAATAATAATCAGCCAGTTAGTTGAGACAGTAATTTTTTAACCATGTATAGTAAATTGCAGGTGTATTTATTTATAACTGATGAATTTAATCTGTCAGTTTAGGTGTGATAGCAGGTTCTTATTCGGGTGACACTTTTGTTTTTGCCTTTTTTAACAAAAAAAAAGTTAACGCCTAACACCTTGATGTGCAGTATCTGCAATTATCAGACTAACGAGGTGTTCCCTGACAGTTTAATAAACACCACAAGTCTCCCCAGTGCTCCTCTGTCACGGTAGCCAACACTGTAAACATAAAAAAAATGCTGAAAAACACAAAGCACTGTGTAGCAGGATAAGTTAAAACAGCGATTCTGTCTCTGATCTGTCAGCGCGACAACCCAAGTACACCCGAGTTTAATTCTCTTACACATGTTGTGACTTGGGGACTCCTCCCGGAGACAGGAAGGAACAAGGAAAGAGAAAGATGAGGGGGACTGTTGAGTGGCAGCAGCACGTGTGACACGGTTAGACAAAGGAAGAGGTGTATTTTTGCAGAACACCTTGTCACCCCCCCCCGGTCTTCCATGTTTGTCACTCCCGTCGAGCTTTCCTCATGCCAGAGCCTTAGACATTCCTTTGGCCCGTTGCTTAGCAACATGTGCCCAGCCGCACTGAGTGGCGGGGCCGTGGCAGGGAGTGTCATGATATGTCAGGTCAGACTTGTGTGATTATAGTCTAACATGCTGTCTCCCCAACTGACATTCAGCTCAGAGGTCGGCCAATCACACACACGTTAAAAAAAAACAGTTGGGGGGGGGGCTTACAGTAGGTAAGCCCGTCATGTGTGCTTATGTGACAGCGATAGATAGCAGCATCCGTCACAGGGATGGTAACACAAACAACAACATGAGCACTTCAGCAAGTCATACGGATGCTGAACATGCACATCACCTGGTGTTAAATTCAAACTGATGTTTGAATTCTTCTCACTTTTTGTGCAAGGAAATATAAACTATAATTAAACTACAGCTAATGTGTAAGCCTAACACCCCACCACCTCCCCCACTCTACTGCCCCAGGATACAACTGTTTTTGAAAACAGCACTAAGCTTCTGGCATCTGGATGGGTGTTTCCCATGGCAACAGTTGAGTGACATCTGAGAGCCGACATTGCTAGGAGACACGCTGTCAATTTGTCATGTGCATGACTAAGACATGTCATTATTAAATAGCGTGTGAACGTATGTTGCAACACACAAGGCCACTGTGGCCACAGGTGATGATTACAGCATCAGGGAAAATACTAAAAAATAGTGTAACAGTAGAACAAGTAGAGTCATAATCTGCACAATATCACTTACACAGCAAAATTGCTAACAATAGCCACCATAAGCTAAAACAACTGAGAAAGTTGAATTAAGCCAGGGTGAGTATTTTTGCATTATTATTATTACAGCCTTGCAAATCTCTGTTTCCTTCTCTTTGGCACCTATGGAGATAAGTGGTGTTTGCAAGTGTGTTTTTGGATCTCACTTCCCAGAGACTTTCTGCTTGTGATATTTCTTAGGACTGTTGCCACAGACACCCAGTCCGTAATACTGCAAATGCAAGGGCCTCAATAGTGTGCCATAGACTTGTGTTACCTCAATAAATAGTGGCTCGGTGACAGTTATTTGAATGAAAATCTTCAAAGTTATTACGTTAATGTATAAAAATATAGATTTTCCTTTGTAAGAAAAAAGTGTTAATTTCTTCTTTAAAAAAGTTATGAAGTCTTGCTATAGTATAAGCCGTTTGTCCCTTTATAATTGTTGAACATTTGGAAGGTCACATTCATCACACTGTCAAGTTTGTACTCCACTCGTAAAGTGGAAGCTAGCTCGCCAACATTAGCACTGGTTTCCATTAAATGGCACTTTTTGTTCATGTGATTTCAACACCTAATAAGTCATCAAGAGCTCTCAAACACACGCAGTGTTGTGCTCGTCCAGTGTTAAGCATGTAAACCTCGTCACCGTCTCACACATCCTCCCACACACACCCACCAGCACTCCTCCCCGCACAAACCCAGATACATCAGATCACATGGACTGATATGCCAGATAGAAACTGGAGATTCACAAACACCACTGTAGTAACTGGAATACACAGATGCAATCGCAGGGACATGCTTCAGTGACGTTTGCACTGACACTGTCGCCGGGAAGACTCATCCCCCACTCAGTGATGTGATTTACCATAGACAGTGAAAGTGAGGGGCCAGAATTCACGGCCAGTTTGTGGCGTAATAGACCTGTAGCTTCCCTGGGACGGACGGGTGGCGGTGCAGCCGACCTGGCCAAAGCTGTCCAGGTGCATCTCTGAGGGGAAAAAGATCGGAGGGCCGCCTGCCTCCACAGATGGGCTGTCTCCTCATCTGCTCCCCCACCAACAGCCCCAGGAAAATTAATGGTCCAGTCAACACAGTTAATTGTCTCCAATTGCTCTGACATTAATTATTAACATTTGTCCATTATAATGTCTGTTCATGTTATCAAGGGAAGCGAAGCAGAGGGTGAAGTGAGGCAGAGGGAGAGGGAGAAGCAAAGGGGCGAGGAGAGAAATAACTAGAGACAGGCATGGAGTCCTGTTAGCCAAGCGTTGCAAAGATCCCATTACCTCCCAGGTTCACAACAGCATGTAGGCTATATCACATATTGATTTCTTCAAAAAGTCAATCTAACCTCTTTGTAAATATTATGACTGCTGTTCAAACCTCGAAGCAGAGGCTCCCCCAAAATACCATGCCCAGTATCTCTGTCTTTTCAGTCTCTTCACCCAACTTCAGGGAGAAGCAGAGTCAACAGGAAGACCAGTGCATTACTGGTGAGACTGAAGGCTGACACGGGGCTTTGGCAGTCCCAATAAATATATTTGACATTTCAGTGTAAGCCAATACACAGCTGGAGACTTTTTATTCCATCTCAAAGAGCAACAGTAACAGACTAGTACTTGTCTGCTCATAATTGATGCTGATGTATTCCAATATGCATGACTAATTTAATATTCTGTACTTTTTTTCCAGAAGGGAAAGTGGTGGAAAAATCGAGCATAACATTTTTGTATGTTCTTCTTGGGCATAACCGAAAATATGGAAATGTGAATCTCGGTACCAACACTTCCAATAATCAACAGAAAGTGGAATAAATAAACGGCAGACAACATCTCTTTCTCCTGCGGGCTCTCTGGGCGCTGTCCTCCTATATTTTTTTTATCTTAATTCAATCTTTATTCGCCTGCCACATCCACAGGAGCACTAAGAGAGCAGCAGTCCATAAAATAATAAGCCCATCAGCACAACACAAATCCACACACACATGGGAGCGTGCACACCAACACACCTACGCGCACACACCAACACTAGCTGTCTGTCTGCGTTATATACAGTTCTCCCATTATTGCCATTACCCCGCTTATATCTACTGTACATGATGCATGCGTATCAGAGCTCACACTGTGAGGAAAATTTACACTTTAGAGTGGACTAACACACATGCAATACAGATGGTGCATTATATACATTTCACTCATTATACTCTGGACAAACATACAGCGAGCTCTTCCACACTCGCCATAGCAAAATGAGCCCGAGCCACTCCATGTATCATGCTACATGTATCTATTGCATGTTTCTGAAATGTATGTAGTAGATAATTCCTCCAATTTAACTGTAATACACAGCACTTTGTGGAACGGGTCAGGGTGCATAAACACAATCTCCTGAGAGAGTTAGCCCCCCGGCACTGTTAATGTATTGATTTTACAGCGCTGCGCCATGATAAAACTATTTCATGAATTCCAATGAGACTCCTTTACTAGACGGCTGCAAAAAGGAGCAAAAATACAATCACCACAACACAGAATATGTCATTGTGTTCATTGCTTGTATAATGCATTTTTATTTATTTTTTAGATTGATGGTGGGTGGTGGCATGTTGTAAGGGTACGGTGGCTGTGAATGTTGCTGCTTTAATCTCCTCTCATTTAGAGCGATACCTTGCAACACCTCAGTGTGAAGAGGATACGTCTGCCACACACGACACGGCTCAGGCTTTATCTTGATTGCACATATTATGATGGTATGAGCGTGCTTATAACGTGACATACATGATGTGCATTATGGCATACAAGTCGCTGCAGCTGCTGTTGTGGCCAGATGTGTTATTCAATTTATTGGTTTAATAATATATCATAGAGTGAAAAAAAAAAAAGTCAGGCAATTACATGTTATATGCAGTCAGCTATTAGCAGGTATGCCTTTTATTAGAGTCTGTGATATATTGCAAACCTCTACACTTTACCCAATGGTGAATCCCTTCAATCTGTTAAATTCTGTTTTTTATTAATCAGTCCATAAGGTTTTTTTTTAAATGTCAAAAATACTCATTGCAAGCTCTCAGAGCTCAGGGTGAGGTCTTCGTATGGATTGTTTTATCTGACCAAATGTCCAAAACCCCAAAATATTAAATTACAGCAAACAGAAAAAAGCAGTAAATCTTCAAATGTTTCCCTTTTATTTTTATTCTATTCTATTTTTTTTTTTTTTTTTTTGGCTCCATAACCAAGCGGCAACCTCCCAGGCTGAAAAATTAAACTAGTGCAGGAGTGCCAGAAACTGTAGTTTCTCTAACTGCCCTTTGAGGCTGCCTTCAAGAGTGAGTCAATCCCCATAGACCCCCATGTTAAAATGCCCAACTTCACAGCAGAAATAAACATGCTTACAGCCTGGTACAGAAAACGGTTTTGTTCTCTATAGCTTACATTCATGACAACTGTACGAGGGGGGGATTTTTATGTAATTCACCCATTTAAATTTTATTAAGGCTTAATTTAGGGCGTAGCTGCTTCGAGTGACTAAGGCTGTCTGCTAGGCATCATCTTGGGCTCTCAATTAGATCCACAATATGGTGGATTCTGGCTTAAAAAATCCAAGATGGCAACAGCCAAAATGCCAAATACTCGAGGCTTCAAAACAAGAATCCACAAACCAATGGGTGGCATCACAGTGGCTACGGCCATTATTTTTATACAGTCTGTGTTGATAACTGACATTTGCCAAGTGCTTGATGGGGGTGCAAAAAAAAAACCCCTGATCATCTGTACAAGATATAAGGTCACTCTGTGAATTATTCATTTTAATGTATATTGTACAGCAAAAAAAACAGTGTGTAAGATATGAATTTGTTACTCCCACATTGCAACATGTTCCAGTCTTTAATTTTCAGAAAAATTGGCACTTAACTGTTCTTAGGGGCTTTCAGGTTGTACTGTACTGTACTGTATGTACTACGGACTTTGCACTTATAAGGATTAAGTTACCTATTTTTTGATTGTAAGTGTGTTTTATTTTTGTGCCTGTAGCTGGACATTGTCTTAATCTGGATAATTAATCGCAGAGTAGTGGCAGTCACATGGCCAACAAAAGGCTACTCCAAACAGTTGTGTTGTGAAGTGCACTTGTTTAGAGGTACCTGCAAAGTGGCAGTAGACAACATATTTCAGCATCTGTCCGCATTCTCCATGTTTTCTTCTATAGCATTATGCTAGCAAAGAGTAGCAGCATGGATTCTGCTCAGCACTTCTGTCACTCTGGATCTGATGTAAATGATGCGAAACACACTTTGAAATCCAATTTGAGCAACTGCACTAAGATGTATGTTCAGAAATCAGATTGGAATCGCATTTCAGACCACCTCCAAATGTGGTTTGGGTCCAATTGGAAAGAAATGTATTTCATGTGTATTTTTTGTTTTGCTTTGTTTTGTTTTTTTGGTTTGTTTTTCTTTGTGTCCAGAGTCCAGACTGATTTTACAAAGTCTGGCCAAAAATCAGATTTAGGCAGGTGTTCTGAATAAAGCCAAAATAGCCACCACTGTACTTGACAATGTTTCACTTGAATACCTGAGCATGATGGACAGGTATTAACAGAATTAAATCACATACAGTTGGACTGAAGCTTCCACATCAGTTAATCTTCTGTAACGAGCTGCCCACAGAGCAAAACACTGACTGACACAGTCCCATGTGTAAATATGATAGTGATGTCTGAAATAAAATGCTCCTGCTGCTAGTTATGAGTCAGCACCAGAGGTTAGATACCGTCCATAAGTGAGAGTGAACGGACAGAGAGGCCATAGGCTGATATGTGGTGTCTGCCAGCTGATGGCTGATGGTTGTGTCGCGGTGGAACAGAATGGGCGACAGGGCTCAGTTCAGCACCAGCCAGGCCCATCTGCTTGTCACCTGGCCTTGGCACGCAGGAGACTGGGTAATGACAGGGAAAGAATGGCATCAGTGGGCAGAAGCTGAGAGGTAATTACTGACTGGAATCCATGCAGAAACAACACATCTGGATCCATGAGTCAAAATGTGGAGAATTATACACTGATACCGGCCTCAATTCATGATTTTTATCTGTCAGAACTGCATATCAGCCTGGAGACCGAAAATCCTTGACTCCATCCCGCTCCCTCTGATCCTGATGTTCCTCGCTCAGAGGCACTGAGAAAATTCAATTGTACTTTAGGCAATGGAAAGGGAGAAAAAGAGAGCGGTGCTGATACACCAAGACAATCTGTGGGGAAAATCAGCCATGGCAGCACTATAGCTTCAGTGTTGAGTGACGCTATCCTGGCTCATGTGTTACTCCTCTCTACTCCATCACTGCTCACACATTCCTCCTAAACCCCATTACTGCTGATCAATGCCGCCTCTTTCACAGTTAGAGAGAAACGATCTGCTTGAAAGTCATATTTTCTCAGCAGATTTTAGGGCCAAAGCTAGCACCGTTCTCCATTGTGAGATTTTACATTGGGGCTGTGGAAGATGACCTATAAGGACTACTAGTAATAGAAGTCTGCAATGCCTTATAATTAACACTTAGCCCCTTCAAAATAACTTGGAAGTCCCATTAAAGGACTATTCTCCACTATGAGAAGTTAACTGACTGAAGTTAATGAAATCCTGCAGTTGGTCTGCAGGCATCAGCCGTCACCAAATGACCCTCCTTCAATCTCTAGGAGGGGTGTCTCCGTCCACGAGCCCGAGGGAGTGGAAACGCGGGCCACATTTTGACCGAGTTTCCGTCCTGCATCGGTGATCGCTTTCACGAACCCCATCCGCTCGAAAGAAAGAAGCCACCACTGTGTGGAGTCTCAGCCCTTACCCCCCCCTCCCTCTCAACTCCCTTAAATTAAGATTTCAGTAATTAAATTGATAAAAGTCATGCATGCCAATATGCCTCATGGTTCCAGACCTGATTTCGTACGCCACACAGTTGTGGAGAGCTGCGGAAGTTCTACCTTTGATGTGGCATTCTTTATTATTGAAAATAATTGGATTCTCCCTCCCCCCTCTCTCGCTCTTACTCACACTCACACACACACACATTTTGCCCATGTTCACTCTGGGCATGCTCAGTTAATCGACCTCTTGCGGGGCAACACTGGTGCCGAGTCTCCGTTACATCTGGGGGGTTTCAGGCAGCTTTTCAGCCAAGCGGAGCCCAGGTTGTGTCTGAAAAACGGATTTGAGCAGCCCAGGCGGTGTGCTAAGGGACGTCACTTCAGCACGGGTCAGGGGTCATGCTGCAGGTTGGAGTGGCTCCTGCCAGTGAGTGGGAGCCGGGAAGACTTGTGGGAGCAGCGGCGAAGCCTACCGGGGCTCTGTTGCTCTACCTCCATATCAGCTTGGCCGAGCATAAGAAAAGAGCCTCTCTGGCCCACAGGCAGCTGGCTTCTCTCCACACTCAGCGGAACGGCTGATAATCAGCAGAAAGAGACCCCTGATGATTACTCTGCCTCTGCCTAAGACGGCTGCTAACTGCTTGCCTGCTCACTCCTCAGAATGTCAAACTAGTCCTCACATTTAAACCCCCCCTCCCCCTCCCCCTCCCCCTCCACAGTGTGCCATAGAAAAGCCTACAACGTCCATCAATCTCTGCTCTCTTTGTATCAGGGCTAAATGTGAATTTAATTGCCACTGGAACCGAATAAGGGAATTTTTGATTTCCCTCTGTATGTCATCCTCTATCAACCATGGACAGATGTTATGTGTGCGCCTCTTCCAGGACACAAGTTGTTTGGCCTTGCTGGTTCAGTGCCGTGTCTGCCTTGTGGGCCTACGCCGTGCCGCGGCTGACACACACCCAGAACAGCCCTATTTTAGGAGTTGCTTTGCAGCAGAAGCATAATGGTCTTAAACAGCTTGTGCTCCCCCCAACAAAGGGACCGCCAGAGTAAATAATGCGTTTGACGCCCAACTGATGAGTCATCAAAGAAGCAGAACATCAGCTATCTTATTTTACTGACAGCACTTAGCTCAGCACAGGGTCTCCACAGCACAGGTCAGCACCACTCAGGCTGCTCCTTGACAAGTTTATATAAATTTCAAGTGACTAAATATAAAGCATATTACACTGTATGAGTCACCATAGCGTGACTGTAAAAGAAAATCCATTTCCATCCAAGTCATTATGCTCATTTCCTGAAATGATTTTTTGTTGTCTTAAAATAATACCACGAGTGGGTACTATTGTGTTTGAACTAATTATCTGTATCCTTAACAATCAAGGAAGGCAGCGTGAGGTAGATTACAGTACTTCACCACAACAAAGTAAAATTTGATTTGGGTAGACCTACTAGATTATGTTTGGGCTGGGTACTGTTCACATGTAAACTGATTCTGGTACCAGTACCTCGAATGTGGTACCAATACCCAGCAGTTACTTTTTCTGGTATTTCTCTCCAGGCTGAAAACAAAAATGTAGGTGGAGCCAACAAGCGATTCTGCTCCTCTGTGCTTTTCTTATCACACATAGAACATCTCAGTCTGTTATTTGTCTGTTTGTGTGTGTCTTGCTCTTTGTTTCGACACAACTGACAAATACGTGAATTAAGAACGTAATTTCAACAACACAATCGCAAAAAGTTGTGATACAAGGCTAGTTCTGAAGTGAAATAGAAAAGAAAACAGACCAGACAAATCGAAGCTATCACTGGGAAGCCGACAGAGCTCAGATTCTGGCTTCCTGGCTTTGGGGCATTTCGCAACGCTTCTGCCTTCTCTCTGAACCCTAGCGGCTCCGCTGAGCTCCATTGTCTTCTCCGCAAAGCGCCCTGAAGCCCCAACTCTGTGGCCGGCTTCCCACCTGCATTACAGAGTGCTTTGTGATGAACTCGCTTCCTGTCTTACTCAGCGTTCTTATCCATATGGCGCTTAGGTACCAAAATTTGGCACCAATGGATTTACAGAGTTTGATACCCAACTGTAATCATGTTGATTGGTATTGAAATTAGAATTTGCCAATCTGTTGTTAGTTTTTAAAGAAAACTCAACTTTTACAGGGTTAAGCAATGATGTTAAATTAATGTCACCTGAATGAAGAAATTCCAGTAACATCAACAGGTCTCTATTGCAGCTTATTGTGACCAGTGATATATATATATGGTCACATTTTTTAAAAAGGGAAAGAAACTAGCTAATTTAAGCAGGATCTAAAATAAGTATGTAGCAAAATTGTAACATCAGAATATCAAAAACGTGTTTAAACACATTACACAAAAAACTCAGCCCAAATAAATGACTTGATGAACAATTAATGATGATGAAATGAACAATTGTATGAAGCCTCTGTTTAGACACAAGATATTAAATTTTGTACCATTTTGACTCATTATTGGTCTTTTCTTTACAGTGATGTCTGGTGTGCTTTGGAGGTTGTGCAGTTCAGTGCAGGCCACTTTTAGTGAATGTGTTATTATATACTTAGTCCATAAACTAGCAATTACTTTGGCTTATGCAGTAATTATTTAGAGTAGGCATTGTTATTCAGTGAAGAGGAGAATCTCTGTTGAAGTCAGCTGACAGAAGCTGTAGCCAACACTGAAGTATACATAACACAACTTATTAACTCTTCTAAGCACATAAGCCTTTTCAGTATTCTGTAGCTTAAGTGGGCTCAGCCATGGCCGCTCCACATTATCACGGCTCAGCTCATTGTGGCTTTGGCTCCTTTCTTTAGTGCAATTCTCAAAGATTACGGGAACAAATTAAAGTCCAGTCTTTGTGTCTTTTGTGCAGGTATATCCAAGGTGCATCGTCTCCAAAGGACATGGTCATCATTGTGGATGTGTGAGTATTTTACCCCTCAGTCTCTCTCGCTGCCTCCTCTTTCAACATTTCCCCCTGTTGGGAGTGCATGTCTCCTTCAAAGGGCGCTAGTGCCACCTGTTGGTCTGTGGAAAGTTAAAGGGAGATGAACGCTGCTCATTTTCTCACCTTAATTGAAGTTTGCTTGCCATTGTACCACCATTTAATACATGCAGACATGAGTTTGAATACTAAACATGGAAGGTTTAGTGAGAAGATCACAGGTTAAGAAAATGGACATGAGCAGGATTAGGACCTGTCAAGTATAACTGAGCTTCTAAGTGCTTCATTGTGTCTTTTCTGCAGGAGTGGAAGCGTTAGTGGACTCACTCTAAAGCTGATGAAAACTTCAGTGGTGGAGATGCTGGACACCCTATCAGACGACGACTATGTGAATGTGGCCAGGGTGAGTAGCAGCTTGCATCATGACTTGCAATTAATGATACAAATCACTCCTGAAAGCACAGATAACACAAACATTTGCTATATTCATTAATCAGGTGGTAATCAAGCAGGGAGTTTGGTGAACAGCACAGTGTGCTCACGTTGCTCCCACTTGTTTGCTTGCAGTGGAAACACTGCACTTCCCTCATTATAGTGTATTTACTTTTCCTGCTCTGCCGCTGTCCGTGCGGGATTGTGTCTGCCTCTCTCTTTCCCTCTCTGCTGATTACCAAGCTTTCTATTAGGACTAATGTTTAGGGGAATATTAACTTTATCCTATATTACAGGACAGATAACACACACACTCTCACACACACACAAACACATCCATATGCTCAGTGTGGTGGCTCTGTTTGGAGACTTCCTTGGGTAATCCTTCATAATCCATTGCTCTTAGCCACTGTATGCCTCTAAATCCCAGCTCTAAGAGCAAGAAATGAGCATGGTAATCTGGGTGGGAAACGCATCTGATTTTCACCCCTGTAAAGAAAGTGAGGGCTTACAAAAGCTCGCTGTGAATTATTTGCACACACAAAAGACATTAATAATCAAAAATTAACTGAAAATAAGAGTAATCAAACACTGTCTCTGGTGTCTACACTCTTCAGCACTTTTCTTTATGTCAAACTGTGGCCTCACTTCTGTAATAGCAGCAGAATTAGTCATAATAATATAGACTTTATTTCAAAGATTAACCGCGTGTTTCTTCTGAATCTTGTTTCACAGCTACTGTATTTCCTGAGATTTAAACAGGGTGTCTACAATTTTTAAGATGTCTTAAAATGTCTTAAATTCAATTTTATAAATGTTAGGCCTTAAAAGTCATTCAGAAGTCTTAAATTTGAGTTTGTGAGGTCTGAATTGCAACAAACATTTTACCCAATTTTATATTAAATTGTGTTATAAGATAGCAATTTTTTGATTTCTGATGTTGCAAATCTTTAAACCTACCTCTGAACCTTATACTTCACTTTACGTTTGCCCTTACCTGTTGGCAAAATGTAGATTAACCTAACTCACCCTAATAACTGTGTTCCTACATAAAATCTGCCTCTGCACAGGACTAGATAAAAAGTTACCTTTATGCTTACTTGCAGTGCTTGAGTAAGAAAAAGATAATTTGTCCATAAATGTGTCTTAAATCTGGTTAAACCTGATCTTGAAAAGGTCTTAAAAAGCATTTAAGTGTCTGATACATGTAGACATCCTGTTTTAAGATGCAAGAGATGTGATACTAAGAAGTGACACAGTGATGAATATTGGATATGTGCCTCTGAATACTTTTGTGTTAGATTTCTTTGTCTGACAATTTAAATCTGACACCAACCCGTGTGAAATGTCAGCTTCTCTCGCTCATAATGTTTTACATCAATCTGTCCTGAAAATGTCAGTAGATTTTGAAGTTGACCTTCAAGAAGAAACAGCATTTGAAACCTGCTATCATAGACATTGCTGCTAATATTGTAATCATGCATAGACACTGCATGCAGGTAGAAAAAAAATATGCGCCTCGAGCACACCCATACACACACACACACACACACACACACACACACACACACACACACAGTTTTAGGCTAATTTGGTGGATGAGATGAGACAGATGATATTACCTTGGCTCGGTTTCTGTTCAGTGGTTTGCACTGGCGTTTCAGGTGCACCTGTTCTTTGTGTGGAAAGTTGTAATTACCAGTGTTTACTGCCAGCCAGAGAGTAGCAGGGCAGCGTACATCTGCACACACCCACGTCTGCATCCTGCTGCCATGAACTACACACACATAAACACACAGAGATGCACAGTCTTACAAATGTTGGAAACATACTATATGCAATTTGCTCATGAGCGTGTTTGCATTTCCCCCTTCTAGTTCAATGAGAAGGCCGATGCTGTCGTTCCATGCTTCAGGACTTTGGTCCAAGCCAATGTTCGGAACAAGAAGATCTTCAAGGAGGCCGTCATGCATATGCAAGCCAAAGGAACCACAGATTACAAGTCTGGCTTCACATTTGCCTTTGAACAGCTCCTCAATGTAAGCGCCAACAAGCCTTTCAGGGAAGGGCAATGCAAGGGTGGATGTTTGTCTGTAGTGGAGTAATTGTGTGCCTCCAGAAAGTCTTCAATAACGTGCTGGAACTATGTGCTTTAGCTCCAGCATGTTATTATACATCCTGTCAGATCCAGTTAATAAAACTGAATGAACAGGGATGAAACAGTGCCGACAGTGAGTGGTCCAGGTCTGTAAAAGACATTTCCAGACTTCTGTCATCGTCAAAGGTAGGTCTGATAATAGCTGCTGCTGTTGCGGTGGAGTGACGCTAACGTTTGCAGCAGCCAGCACCGCGGTGAGGTCTGTCAGCAGCAGGCATCCACGTGCTCTCGACACAGGTGCTGCCTCAGCTCCGTATGCTGCTGTGTATTTTAAGAGGCTGCCATCCTAATGGGCTCTGATGGGATGATTGATGAGCGCAGCCCAGAGGAGATCAGCCACAGACACTTTATATTCCTCTGGTGGGCTTGGAGGCATAGAGCCAAGTGCCAGCTGCCCCCCCTCCCTCCACCACCTTCTTTTGCCAGCAGAATGAGAAATAAAAAGGCCCGTTTAATCGCTGTCTGTGGCAGACTCGCTCCCGTGATTGGTGGCAGAAGCACAATAAAAATATGTAATTGTAGCAATATTATTTATCTTTATTAGAATCTTGTCAGATTGACATGCCACTGGCCTGCATATCAATGGCAGCTGCCGTGCAGGCTGGCGGGGGCGGTGGGGGGGGGGGGGGGTGTATCAAAGCTGAATGCTAAAAACTGCTGGTTGGCTATGAGCATGTAGTGCTGAAATTAAATTTAACGCTAGAATAATGTTGTATACAGTACAGGCCAAAAGTTTGGACACGCCTTCTCATTCAATGCGTTTTCTTTATTTTCATGACTATTTACATTGTAGATTCTCACTGAAGGCATCAAAACTATGAATGAACATATGTGGAGTTATGTACTTAACAAAAAAAGGTGAAATAACTGAAAACATGTTTTATATTCTAGTTTCTTCAAAATAGCCACCCTTTGCTCTGATTACTGCTTTGCACACTCTTGGCATTCTCTCCATGAGCTTCAAGAGGTAGTCACCTGAAATGGTTTCCACTTCACAGGTGTGCCTTATCAGGGTTAATTAGTGGAATTTCTTGCTTTATCAATGGGGTTGGGACCATCAGTTGTGTTGTGCAGAAGTCAGGTTAATACACAGCCGACAGCCCTATTGGACAACTGTTAAAATTCATATTATGGCAAGAACCAATCAGCTAACTAAAGAAAAACGAGTGGCCATCATTACTTTAAGAAATGAAGGTCAGTCAGTCCGGAAAATTGCAAAAACTTTAAATGTGTCCCCAAGTGGAGTCGCAAAAACCATCAAGCGCTACAACCAAACTGGCACACATGAGGACCGACCCAGGAAAGGAAGACCAAGAGTCACCTCTGCTTCTGAGGATAAGTTCATCCGAGTCACCAGCCTCAGAAATCGCAAGTTAACAGCAGCTCAGATCAGAGACCAGATGACTGCCACACAGAGTTCTAGCAGCAGACCCATCTCTAGAACAACTGTTAAGAGGAGACTGCGCCAATCAGGCCTTCATGGTCAAATAGCTGCTAGGAAACCACTGCTAAGGAGAGGCAACAAGCAGAGGAGATTTGTTTGGGCCAAGAAACACAAGGAATGGACATTAGACCAGTGGAAATCTGTGCTTTGGTCTGATGAGTCCAAATCTGAGATCTTTGGTTCCAACCGCCGTGTCTTTGTGAGACACAGAAAAGGTGAACGGATGGATTCCACATGCCTGGTTCCCACTGTGAAGCATGGAGGAGGAGGTGTGATGGTGTGGGGGTGTTTTGCTGGTGACACTGTTGGGGATTTATTCAAAATTGAAGGCACACTGAACCAGCATGGCTACCACAGCATCCTGCAGCGACATGCCATCCCATCCGGTTTGCGTTTAGTTGGACGATCATTTATTTTTCAACAGGACAGTGACCCCAAACACACCTCCAGGCTGCGTAAGGGCTATTTGACCAAGAAGGCGAGTGATGGAGTGCTGCGGCAGATGACCTGGCCTCCACAGTCACCGGACCTGAACCCAATCGAGATAGTTTGGGGTGAGCTGGACCGCAGAGTGAAGGCAAAGGGGCCAACAAGTGCTAAACACCTCTGGGAACTCCTTCAAGACTGTTGGAAAACCATTTCAGGTGACTACCTCTTGAAGCTCATGGAGAGAATGCCAAGAGTGTGCAAAGCAGTAATCAGAGCAAAGGGTGGCTATTTTGAAGAAACTAGAATATAAAACATGTTTTCAGTTATTTCACCTTTTTTTGTTAAGTACATAACTCCACATGTGTTCATTCATAGTTTTGATGCCTTCAGTGAGAATCTACAATGTAAATAGTCATGAAAATAAAGAAAACGCATTGAATGAGAAGGTGTGTCCAAACTTTTGGCCTGTACTGTACTTCAAATGAAATCCCTAAATTATGATAATATGAGGAAGGAACCAACTAAGAAATTTGTGAATGTATAATGAAAAGATAAGAATAAAAGCTTAGAGGGTTTTATTGCAACACAATATAGTAAGTGAATATGAGGATGTGGACAGTGGATAATATTTGTACCTCAGTATGGAGGGATTGTATTTTGTCTGCTCATTATATACACTAAAAATGTTAATTAATGCTGGAGTGGCTAAAATTTCCAGGGATTTCAGGGATGACATTGTGGCCATCGAACATTGGAAATTGTCCAGATTTACCATCAGTATAATGACAGACACAAACACAACCACATCAGTGCCCACACACTCATGTAAACATAAGAGACACTATATTACTGTCCATGTTTGAGCATTTTAAAGAAAGAAAACAAGTAAAGCTTTACATCATCAGGAGGGGACATTAATACATGACAGTAGAAAGTAGAGAAAAGAAAGAATAGAAAATGCACAAAAATAAATAGCTCAAACAAAAGTGTGTGATCCAGTCCACGAAGAAATAAAATAAAAAGAACAATCCTGTGCCATAAATGAAATCTTAAGAGACACTTTGTCGATTTTTTTTAGAGATCCAATCTTCTACACTACCTTTTGATCTACTGAGATGAGATATATGGAGTAGACCCATTAAGATCTGATAGATACCACTGTATCTGTCCAATCTTTAAAATCTTGAGCTTCAATTGAGCTGTAATCATATCCCACAAAAATTCCTAAAAATACACAGTTTGATGTATTTGATATTTAGGATCTGTCCCGCACTAAGCTTCAATCAGGATTCAAAGTGTCTGCTGATTGATCAATAGGGCTGAGTATCCATACTTTATACCTTCAAGGTATCGACTGAAATAACCCAGTATCAAGTAGTATCAAAATGTCTCCAGTCAAACACTACCTGCATTTGATCTTTTTGCTACCCTCGTCTAGAAAAAGATTACTATTTGTATGATTTTGCTCGCAGCCAATCATCAGAAGCATTTTTCAATATAATGCAACATGTAACAGGTCCAGCTACAGCACATACAGTCTGTGGTGATGTTGAGCACTGTGGGTTTGACGGAGTTGGCAGTTCAGCGTGTCAAGATGGCAACAAAACAATCAAAAGTATAGCTCTACATGCCTGTGGCGTCTGGTGGCATTGTATGCAACTAAGTGCTTCCATTTACATGTTGGGCATCAAATGAGGTACTATAAAGCAGTGGTTCCCAACTGGTCCAGCCACAGGGTCCAGATTTCTCCTTAGTCATTAGTTCAAGGTCCACACAGTTGAATACATTCAGTGTCATAATTATATCTGGCCATGTCATTGCTGTCTTTGTTAAGTAGTTTTCTGTTTGTCACTCACTCTATAACAAAGGGCACTTTGAAATAAGAGCTCTGTTGCAGAAATTCACTGCACTTACAAACTTTACGCGTCTGCGAGTCACTTGCGGTCCATTCAAAATGGACCCGCGACCCACTTTTGGACCACAGCCCACCAGTTGAGAACCTCTGCTCTAATGGTATCAGTTTTACTTCAAGGGTACTTGTACTGGTATTGTATTTTTTTAACCAATAACCAGCTGTATTGATCAAGAATGGTCTGATCAATTCCCATTACCAATGCAGGAAAGTTCCTACTTTATCAGTTTGGTCCTACAGAGTCTTGATGGAATATCATAGTATCACTAACACTTGACTTTAATCTCCCTTAAATTGTTTAGTATTTAAAACACTTTAATGTGGTCATAAGCAGCTCTAATGACATTTTTAACTGTTAAATAATGCACAGTATTTGTCAACAATTATTATATTATTGTAGCTGTGTTTTACTATATTGTCATTCCTTATCTGTTGATATACATGTAGGTGCACTGATAAATGCTTATATCTCTGATAAACTACAAATATAGTGTGATATAAACTATGTATAACATGTTTTATACTGCTTATAAATAATATTTGTATACTAACTTCCCCTTTGACATATTTATCACAGCACCATGCTGTTTTGAATGATGTTAGCATGATCACCTTCCCCTTTTATTCCTGTATATTCCCTAACCTGTCTCCCTGCCTCTTTCTTCGCTCTCCTCTCCTCCCTCTTCCCTCTTCGTGTGCCACAGGAGAGCAGTGCCCCGAGGGCCAACTGCAATAAGATGATAATGATGTTTACAGATGGCGGGGAGGATCGTGCACAGGAAATCTTTGAGAAGTACAACTGGCCCAACAAAACGGTGAGTCTGTCCCCATAAGGCTGTTATCTATTCATCTACATCGCTCTGCCAGCCAAAGAGATCATGCATGTCCAGAAACTGCCTTAGCAGGCCTCTTTTTTCCCCTCGCCATCTCCCACCGTATTCTGCTGACATTGTCTCATTTTTGCACAGGCAGTTGTGTTGGTTCGGCTGTCAGACATGCCAAGCACTCCAATCTGTGCACACAACATCCTCTCCAAGCTTTCTTCACGTCCATTTTGGCTGTTTTTGATTCTGGATTTTTCCTCCTGTGATTCATCTCTTTGGCCTTTCTGCAGCTCTCTCCATTTTATCTCTCTTTCTGTCTGTTTCTCTTTCTTTCTCCCCCTCTTCTGTCTCTCTTGTTGTTGTGCTGCTGGTGTTAACAGCTCTGACCTGCTGACTAATTAGCCACTTTATCATCAGAGCCTATAAAATTACAGCCAACAGATACTCAGTTTGCGCCTTTGTTCCAGTCTTTGCTTTCACTCCCACCCTTCCTTTCCTCACTTCACAGCCCCACCAATATTTATTCTGTATATCCATTACTATCCGGTTCCCTCGTGACGGCTGCTGTCATACAGGAATAATCTGCAGTTTGACAACTCTCTCACTGCAGTCTTGTGTTGGAGACACTTGTGTGAGTTGACTGGGAGGCTAATCTAATCATGCTCGAGATTTGTACGTTGTAGTTGTCACATGACAGTGACCTTATTGCCATCCAGACGGAGGTTTGTGTGGTACGATTTTGCTCTGTTAGTTGTCTCTGGAGGAAGGTTGGTTTTTTTGTTTGGCTGTTTTTGTTCTGTCTGTTTTTATTCAGGCATTGACGTCATATGATTTGTTCCCTTTTTTGTCCCCTCTATCTCTCTCCATTTGTCTTTTTCTCCGTCCAGGTCCGCGTGTTCACCTTCTCTGTTGGCCAGCATAATTACGATGTCACCCCTTTGCAGTGGATAGCTTGTGCCAATAAAGGTAAGTGGATAAGGCGTTTCTATTAAAGCATATGTTTATATGTAGACTATAAAAGACAAATACAGGTTGGTGCCCCTGCGTCCTTGTGTCCACGTTGCTGCTCATAGTGATTTATAGATGGACACATTTTTCCATCACATTCAACGCCCTTTGGATGCCCCTGAAAAATATGATGTTAAAGGAAGCACTAGACAAAATGCTATTGTGGAGCACTCTGGTGAATGATATCATATCAAGTCATTCTCAAGTGGGAAATACAAAGCCCAGTCAGTCTTTTTTTTTATTTTGTTTTTTTAATTTCAAGACAACAAAACACTGACAGAACAACAAAAAGAAGATAATAACAGTGAATACAAGCCAATTAACAAAACAGCATGAGGGAGTAGAGAACAAGGTGATTACATGTTGGTGTATGCATGAGTGTGTGTTGTGTGTGTCTGATGAGTCAGCATGTGTCTGAAATTCCATACTAACATGATGTTTAGTACGCTAAAACAGTATGTGAGATTTTTTCTCATGTCCGAATTCTTAGTATGAAACCAGCAATAAGTGAATAGTACTATTTCCGGTTAAATATTGCAGTATGCAAACACTGGACTCTAATCCAGCATAAATATCCCACATTGTAATGCAGTCAAGGACAACAATCATGTAAGATTTCACTTTGCTCAGCGTGATGTAGTTTTAAAAAGATTTTTAAATTGCCGGTAGAGATTATGTTGGCACAGGTTACCATGGTAGCGTGTCTCCTGCCAGTAAGGAGGCTCTCAGGAAGTGACTCGGTAATTATATATCAGTGC
Organism: Epinephelus lanceolatus; assembly: GCF_041903045.1. NCBI lineage: Eukaryota > Metazoa > Chordata > Actinopteri > Perciformes > Serranidae > Epinephelus > Epinephelus lanceolatus. The sequence goes on along the minus strand of NC_135734.1, from coordinate 29,998,443 downwards.
ACCTGACAATATACTTACTACTGTTTATCTACAAAATAAGCCTGTTGAATGATAGTACGCATATCAGGTATGTAGTGCAAAGCGCGATTTCAGACAGGCTCTGGGATGACGGCTACAGGGGGATGTATAAAAAAATAAAACGGGGGGTGGTGAACTGAGGGAAAGCATAGGAAAGAAAATAAAAGAAGAACAAAGGACAAAACAAACCAAAAAAAGAAATAAAACTTTAAAAACAAGTACACTAATACTAACCCTGCTAAATACAATAATGATAAGCAAATCAAGGGGAGTGCCACCCTGTTCACTGGCAGTGAAGCAGGATCAATACATCGTCTGGGGACTCCAGAACAGGTCAGTCCCACAACCTGGATATCGTTTCATTTTGCACTTTCATTATTGGTATGAAATTTTAACTTCTTTTTTTAACCATTATTTTAGGAATTTCAGTATAAAACAAACGCTCAGTACATCGTTTTAACAACCCAGACACAAATATCTTTACCGGTAGACAAACAAAAAAACAAGTCCTCAGACTTCAACATTACTAGTAAAATAAAATACATACACACAGCGATAGAGGGTATATGGCTACTCAGTTAGACCAATTCAGTTCACTACCTTCAGATACTCGAGTACAGAGCTCCAAATTCTTACAAATATTTGAATTTTATTCTTATTAGATAACCTAAACCTCTCTAGGTACAATACATTCATCAGCTCTCTCATCCACATATCATATGTTGGTGCACAGTCTGACTTCCAACTTATTCAAGTAGAATAAGTTTCCTTGCCACAACCATACCAAATTAAATGGTGGAAATGAGTTTCATACTTGTCTGCCAAAGGTAACACACTCGTGGCCCCATAGAACAGCTGAAATTTTAACTGTCGTTCTGGTATAACCATGTTGCCTGTATGGTTTTGTGTATAAATGAGTCATTAAAAAGCCCAGTCTATTCTAACAGATAACTATAAATCAATGTGTTGCATTTGTTCCTGACGACACCCAGTCAATACACAACAAGCAGATGTGGTCTGCTCGCTGGTTTGAAGAACATTGTATTGACCCTAAAGTCTTCTTTGCATAACCACATATAAGCTGAGCAAAGATCGTAGATCAAAAGAGTCACAAAGTCACAACTGCTACTGATACAAATAGATTAATAAGACCATCCATTTTCTGTACTCCCATTTCCTGTCTAGGGTCATTGAGTTGAAGATCACAACCCAGCATAAACTGGGAAGAAGCTGCTCCTTTCGAAGGAATAACTCATACAGAAAGACAGGCAATTTGAATATCAGTGCTTACCTCTGAACCTCTACTGTTATTATGTACTGTATAACTAACAGTGTGACTTAGCACCCCCTAAAAACCTAGTTTTTGCTGATCTCCAGTTGACTAACGTCTCACAGGTTTTTTTCACGAGACATTACTGTTGGGTGTGATTACAGGTGCATCAAAGCACAGCTCTGACCGCACCGCGCAGTGATGCTCGTTGTGGTCAGAAGTGAAACACACTCAAAACTTTCACCCACAACAGGGCAGCGTAACACTACTTTTCAGCCAGGTGTTACGTTATTCTTTAACTATTCTGAGGTAAATATTAATAGAATGAAATGAAATATTAAACCCAGCCTGTCCCATTACAAAGCCATCATCACTAGGATTTATCCAGGTGTCTGTCTTACTGCACGTGATGCTCAAATTAATATTTTATTAAGCTAAAGCAGCCGCAGTCCCTAAAATACCCCAGCAAACAGGCAGCCCTGCCTCTGATAGACCGTCTGACAACCCATATGATTCAGCTGCTCTTCCTGTTAGCGACTGTGTCCGCATGAATCTCATCCTGACTCACTTAATCCGGACTCAGACTGCTGTTGCTGCACTCAGTTTTGAACACTGTTATTTTTTTAATCCATAACCCACTTCTCTTGCTCTCTTTGTGGCATGATTTAATATTGTTTCTCAGTGTTGCAGTTTATCTGAAGCTGCTCCTTTATGAGGCCTTTAGCTGTCTGTATGAAGCCTCGGCTAGCGGCTGCTGCTGATTAGCTTATTGCCAGTGGAGCCAAGTGCTTCAGAAGTATCTCCACAGAAGTTGTTATTAATTAGCAGGAGGAGTCTGGTAGCAGGATGATTACCGTGCCATCTCCCTGTCAGGCTCGGGGAAAGTCCAGGATTACGCCTCTGTGCCAACATGCTCTCTGCTGTTCGCGACTGTAGTGATTACCATGGTACTAAAGTCTATGCCAACATAAGACAATGGTGTTGACACGCCAGCCTCAATGGAGCTGTCCTCTCATATCTTCAGTACTTATTACTCTTTGGTATCTCACTCCACCAGAGCCAGCTCCCTGACACTTCCGCAGGCCCTAACCCTTCACCCGTGACATACACACATTTCGCCAAACAGCAGCAACACGCACACACAAGCGCAAACACGCACAACTAGGCCACTTGGAGATGCTAGCTGTTGTCTCACTTGAGCTTCAATCCCATTTTAAGAAGAAAGTAACCTCTCTGTGACTCTGAGGACAATGAAACCATTTCTCCATGCTCTCACACAGTGTAGCAAAATCCAAAACAGAAAGGAGAGTTATCTTCCAAAAAAAATAATAATAATAAAAGGTGAAGCCGAGGATGAAAGCAGCAAATACGATATACTGCAGTGGTGATCCTAATACCTCCACAATATGCATTTATAATCCTAAATAGGACTAAAATATCACATAAATTCACGATGGCCATCCACAATGGAAGAATAGTTCAAAGTTTATTAAGTAAACTTATACCAGTTTATATAGTGTCAACAGAAATCTTGACAAGAACACTCAATATGCTTAGAAAGGAGGGCACAGCAGTCTACACAGAAGGAAAATTCATACTAACATTTGACTCAGCATTTACTTTATGTACAGTACAGGCCAAAAGTTTGGACACACCTTCTCATTCAATGCGTTTTCTTTATTTTCATGACTATTTACATTGTAGATTCTCACTGAAGGCATCAAAACTATGAATGAACACATGTGGAGTTATGTACTTAACAAAAAAAGGTGAAATAACTGAAAACATGTTTTATATTCTAGTTTCTTCAAAATAGCCACCCTTTGCTCTGATTACTGCTTTGCACACTCTTGGCATTCTCTCCATGAGCTTCAAGAGGTAGTCACCTGAAATGGTTTTCCAACAGTCTTGAAGGAGTTCCCAGAGGTGTTTAGCACTTGTTGGCCCCTTTGCCTTCACTCTGCAGTCCAGCTCACCCCAAACCATCTCGATTTGGTTCAGGTCCGGTGACTGTGGAGGCCAGGTCATCTGCCGCAGCACTCCATCACTCTCCTTCTTGGTCAAATAGCCCTTACACAGCCTGGAGGTGTGTTTGGGGTCATTGTCCTGTTGAAAAATAAATGATCGTCCAACTAAACGCAAACCGGATGGGATGGCATGTCGCTGCAGGATGCTGTGGTAGCCATGCTGGTTCAGTGTGCCTTCAATTTTGAATAAATCCCCAACAGTGTCACCAGCAAAACACCCCCACACCATCACACCTCCTCCTCCATGCTTCACAGTGGGAACCAGGCATGTGGAATCCATCCGTTCACCTTTTCTGCGTCTCACAAAGACACGGCGGTTGGAACCAAAGATCTCAAATTTGGACTCATCAGACCAAAGCACAGATTTCCACTGGTCTAATGTCCATTCCTTGTGTTTCTTGGCCCAAACAAATCTCTTCTGCTTGTTGCCTCTCCTTAGCAGTGGTTTCCTAGCAGCTATTTGACCATGAAGGCCTGGTTCGCGCAGTCTCCTCTTAACAGTTGTTCTAGAGATGGGTCTGCTGCTAGAACTCTGTGTGGCATTCATCTGGTCTCTGATCTGAGCTGCTGTTAACTTGCGATTTCTGAGGCTGGTGACTCGGATGAACTTATCCTCAGAAGCAGAGGTGACTCTTGGTCTTCCTTTCCTGGGTTGGTCCTCATGTGTGCCAGTTTGGTTGTAGCGCTTGATGGTTTTTGCGACTCCACTTGGGGACACATTTAAAGTTTTTGCAATTTTCCGGACTGACTGACCTTCATTTCTTAAAGTAATGATGGCCACTCGTTTTTCTTTAGTTGGCTGATTGGTTCTTGCCATAATATGAATTTTAACAGTTGTCCAATAGGGCTGTCGGCTGTGTATTAACCTGACTTCTGCACAACACAACTGATGGTCCCAACCCCATTGATAAAGCAAGAAATTCCACTAATTAACCCTGATAAGGCACACCTGTGAAGTGGAAACCATTTCAGGTGACTACCTCTTGAAGCTCATGGAGAGAATGCCAAGAGTGTGCAAAGCAGTAATCAGAGCAAAGGGTGGCTATTTTGAAGAAACTAGAATATAAAACATGTTTTCAGTTATTTCACCTTTTTTTGTTAAGTACATAACTCCACATGTGTTCATTCATAGTTTTGATGCCTTCAGTGAGAATCTACAATGTAAATAGTCATGAAAATAAAGAAAACGCATTGAATGAGAAGGTGTGTCCAAACTTTTGGCCTGTACTGTATATTTTACTTAAAGCTGCTACAAGGAACTTTTAACTGGATATGCAAAAGTCTCTCGTTTCTGCTGATGTCTGTGTGTGACCTACAACAGCAAATGAGACCATCAGTGTGAAGATAAGCTATTTCTACATAGTGTATATCCATACCTTTAGGAAACTGTCTCCGGGTCCGTCCCAGGTCACTTCCAGGACGAAATGATTTACGGCACTCAGACGGCACACGTCATCTTACCTAGCTGCTTACATTTATAGTGACTCTTATAAATAGTCGCTATTCCTCCTCCTCGACCCAACGTCCGCGGGGAGTTAAAATAGCAGCAATCATCAGGTAAAAGTTCTGTGAAAGCCTTGGACTCACCAACAGTCAGCCACGTCTCAGTCACACAGAGAAAATCCAATCCTCGGGAAGTCAGGAATCCTTCAGGATAAACGTTTTGTTCGCTAGCGATCTAGCATTTACCAGCCCAATCCTGGCAGGAGCCGGCGGGTCCACGGCGTTAGCTGTCCGGGGAGCCACACACAGAGGCTGCAGGTTGTGCAGATTCACCCTGCGCCAGCGGGGAACAAGGAGAGCAGGGGCCGCGGGGCTGGAACACCTCATCCGGGCCGACGACAGGTACCAGCCAGGCGTCGACAGGGTTCATTGAGTGCCGAGAAATAAAGAGGCGAGGCACCGCTCCATACTCAGTCCAAGAAGCCGTGGAAATGCTCGCCAAACAGGCCTTCAGCCTCACCAGCCGACCGCTGCGTTTACCGCGGTGGCGCTTACACCGGAGAGGTGGAGCTGGGGCGCGGCAGAGGTGAGCTGGGATCCCTGATAGGAGCGGGGGCAAAGTTTTCCCGTCTTGTTCTTTCATTCATCCCCAAAACAAACACATGCGCGAGCCAGGTAAGCATCTTTACGACAATACGCGCTAGAGCTCATGGGAAAAGTAGGCTTCATTCCGGCAAAACACTACCGCTTTTGTCCACAGGGTCGCCAAAATCAACTCAAAATGAAAGTTCCTTGTAGGGGCTTTAACCTACAACACACAGTTACCTTTATGTAGAATGCATCATTCAGTCAAAAAAGACATGGTATAAAGGGACAGTTCACCCCAAAATTAAAAATACACATTTTCCATCTTACCTGTAGTATCTATCTATATTGTTTTGGTGTGAGAAGCGGAGTCTTGGAGATATCAGCCATAGAGATGTCTGCCTTCTCTTGAATATAATGGAACTAGATGGCACTCGGCTTGTGGTGCTACCAAAAAAAAAAAAAACTTTTGAAAAACTCAACAGCAATGTTTCTTTGCAGAAATCATGACCTGGTTACCCAAGATAATCCACAGACCTTGTTGTGAGCAGTTTCATGTAGGAACTATTTTCTCTCCACCAAACTACACCCACCAACAGTATCACTGCACAGAGGGAAGTGTGCATCTTCTGCTAGCTCACCTAGCACCACCGAGCTAGCTAACATTACAGCTCAGCCGAGGAGGACAGCGTTAGTGTTTACATCTTGCACTGTCATGAGCACAAGCCTCTTGACCATGAGTAGATGCACACTTCCCTCTGTGTGGTGATGTTGATAGCGGGTGTAGTTCTGTGGAAAGAAAATAGTTCCTACATGAAACTGCTCACAACAAGGTCTGTGGATTAACTCGATTTCTAAAAAGCGACAAGGGTTGGGTACCATTCACATTTGAACCAATACTGACACCAGTTCTGGTACCTTAAATTGGACACTGGTACACAACGGTACCTTATTTCGGGTCTGTACTTTCTCTGTAATAATAAAAATGTGATTTTTGAAAAAGCTGCAGTGATGTAATCGACAAAAATGCCATTCTGCTCCTCTGCTCTTTTCTAATCACACATAGAGCTAATCTTCTGTCTTCATCTGTCTGCCTGCTTGTGTGTATGTGTGTGTGCATGTGTGTATGTGTGTCTGCTCGTCTAGCAGTGACACTAGACTATTAGTGAAATAATATGAAAAAAGAAAAAAAGACCAGACGCCAAAACTATCGTGGCAGATCACTGGGAAGCAGACAGAGCAGCTCTGGAGCTTCTTAGGTGGATTCAGGGGTGCTTCCACCTCCTGTCTGAGGTTGAACCTGGCAGCTCTGCAGAGCTCCATTGCCAGCCTCGCTTCCAGGTTTCAGCACGCTTTGTGGCTCTTCCACCTCTTGTCTAAACCTGGCGTTCTCCCCCAGATGCACTCTCAGGTACATATGGAAAAGATGGATTTAATGTGAATCGGTACTCGTTGGTACAGATGTTATTCTGTCGGTAATCTTAAAAGTACCACTTTGAGCACCACGAGCAGAGTGCCATCTAGTTCTCTTATATTCGAGAGAAGGCAGACGTCTCTACAGCCAATATCTAGATTGATAAATATCTCAACAGGTAACAGGAAAAATATATGCTTTTGATTTTGGGGTGGACCGTACCTTTAAACACAGTGGTTGTGATGTATTTCATACCACAGTCAAACAGACCCCGAATTTTCTGTTGTATTTGTCTCAAAACAAACAGACTTCATAAATCTGAGAATGACATTAGCGGGAAACTGACTCCTAATAGTGCAGAGGCATTATGTAAATGAGTTTTCAGAAAGAAAATAGGTTATTGATTAAATTCATAATTGCCCCTCACGCAGCAGACCTCCGTTGTTAACCTGTGCAGCACAGCGGAGATCCACATTACAGTCTCACTTTTTAGTTACCGCCTATGTTTTCTACTCTTCACCTCTTGCTGAGCTTTGCCCCACACCCACAGATGCCATCTCTCTGGCACACAGCCAGAAACACTGTGACAAACTACTGCTCTGAGCAAAACTATAACAAATAGCTGTGCCCTGTGTGTGTATGTGTGTGTGAACCACAGATTGTGCGTGCAGAGATGTGTACGTATGTGCACGATGTCAGCTCGTTCAAATGTGCAAATGAATGAAACGGAGAAGGCAAATCTCGACACAAACCTCTGTGGCACAGTGCATATAATGTATCAAAATAATGAGAGTCATCTCAGCCTTTTAACATTCTGGGGATGCTGTCTCCATTTCGCCGCTCTTTGTATAAACACTCATGGCTTTAATAACTTGGGGAGCGGCGTGGTTATTGACCCAGTCGGTCACTCTCCTCCATTCCTAATCAGCAGCAGCAGTGCCTGGGGCTCAGCATTCCCAATGAGCCTCCACATTTACATCCTACAGCACAGCCACGAGTGCAAGGAGGTCAATGGCCACAAGCTCTACCATGCCTGTTCGGCCCAACACCATCAGCCACAGATGATGGCGTTACGTGTACCTAATAACATGGAAGAGATTAGACGTCAATCTACAAATGGATCAATTTCATACACACACTGTGACTGTTTAACTTCTGAAAATGTAGACAGAATATGATGCAGGTGGGCACCATGACGCAGGGTGGATGCAAAACTCTTTGTTGGAATAGTGTATTGATTCTCTCCTCTTAATCTGCAGGTTACTACTTTGAAATTCCATCGATTGGAGCCATCAGAATCAACACCCAGGTAAAGTATACGGAGTGTGTACAAGCTCCTGAATGCACCTTTATGAAAACACCAAAAAAAGGCAATTTGAAGCACGGAGCCAGTCCATTCTTCCTTCACGGTTGCTTTGATGATAATTATACTGATTGTAGATATGCTTTTAAGTGTTCCCTAACAAAAGGGACAGAAGATGACGCAGCGGGATGGTTACAGAGAGGAAGTGACAGAGTTGAAGATGGAGTGATAACAAATAGGGTTGTGGTCTTTCGATGAGGATGTTTGTGAAAGCTCTGAAGTAGAGACTTTCAGATCTCTTTCTGTCTTTCTTTTGCACACACACGCACAGGCACAGGCACATGCATAGGACCCTGCCGCTCCCCACTCTTCCTTGAGGCACTACGAGCTTCTAGGGCCCCTTGGGATAACCATTCCAGCTGTAGAAATTGACTCAGTTGCTGGGAGGTGGGGGAGCTACAGCAAACCCCTCCTCCCCCTGCTCCTACCACCCACCACCACCACCGCCCCCCCACCCCACCCACCCCACCCCCCCAGCCCACCCCCCAGTGAGCGATCAGACCCCAGAATATACTGTCAGCTGTTCCATTAACTCCGGCATATTTATATTCTGAGAACTGCCACTTACTCTAATAGGTTTTCTGAAGGTGGGTGACTACAGCTCTCTGTAGAGGCCCAGAAGACACATTATTTAATCGTACTCTGCCCTTCAACATCACACACTCATCACATAGTCTCTTAGATGGCAACATTCAAATAACAGATGGACCATAGATGGCAAAAATATTGTTATTCATACCGTCCTGAGTCATGCAATTATGTAGGAAGACTTGAAAATAAATGGCAGAATATTTTGTGTTTCTGCGCGGATACATGACGCTGGAGTTTCTAGTGACTTATGTCGTCCATTCTTTGTATAGGATCTCAGTGGAGCAACAATAACAGCCTAGGCTTTAGTTGGGATGTTTGTCTTTAGAGGCAGCGTGCTGATGAGTTTGCTCTCTGGGATTGCTGTTGTTCCGGTACCCATGGAGACAATAGCATTTAATCAACATGCAGGGACACTGCTGGAGTCTATATGGCTTCAGTTCCTTTGGACCACATATCTCCAGTTGCTGACTTTTTATGTTTCCTAGATTGTTCTAGCCAGGCGGAAAATTTCCCCCATATCCCGTGAAAAGGTCTGGCTGTCATTGTCCTGATGGAATATCTCCCTGTGGCGCGTTAAACCGGACTTTTATTGAGCTAATAATAGAATAGGTTACGCCTGTCAGCACCTCACTGTTCAGGCGATGGAAAAAACAAACGGTCAAAAGCATAATACTGAAATGGCTGTGTGCTTATACAGGGCCCCCCTTTTGTGTATTGAGGGGAGATACAAGGGTCAGAGAGCTGCGGTAATGTTTCCCTTTTCGCTGCAAAATGGGTAGAAATTTGTCATCATGTTAAAAAGGCTAATGTTTTTAAAATTAACATTTGACCCTGCGAGAGCCGCTGCATTCACACTGATCCTGTTTTTACATTTGAATACGTTGTGTTTATACATAAAGATAGACATTTGGCATTATAGCTCGCCGACTGCTGCTGAATAGGATACTAAGGATGATTTCAGAGCTTTTGTAAATGTTGGCAGATGTACGCACAGTCAGTATAATTAGAGATTTATGTTGCTGTCTCTGGTCCTTATAATAACAAGACCCTGAAGGCTCTCAGTGTGATCGTCCCGTCCCTGGTAGGCTTTTTTTCCCCTCCACACTGTGCTGCTGCTGAACATGTCATGAGGTCACTCACTCAATAATTTTACCAATGACACATCATCTCCAAAATGACAAGAATCAATACATTGTTTACAAAAAAAGAGCATCTCAGCCATTGTGCGAGGTGGCTCCTGAGAACAGAAGAATATAGTGAATATGATGTATTACTAGTGGACGTAACCCCTCACCTCTATTCACAATAGCTGTGGGACATTTTCACAGTGCCGGCGATGACAGTAGAGCCTGTGGGAGAATGGCCTGTTTGCACGTCGTGCCACTGACACCCCTAATGTGTTTTTAATAGCTCCTTCATAATGATGAGAAACGGCCTTGAGTGGCTCAGGACTGGAGGCTTTATGGCTCGGCAGGACTGGGATGCTGCTGCTGGTGGCCCACTGGTTTATGTGGTGACAGAGAGGAGGCCGGTCAGGGTCTCGTAGTTTTATGACAGATGAACGTTGGCTCTTCCAGCTCTTCGCTTTTAATGCCTCTACATGACAAGCACTATAAACGTTTGTTTGATTGTGTGTGTTTATTGTGCGTGGTCACACGAGCATGTGTGTTTTTGCTGCTGCAGGAGTACCTGGATGTCCTTGGTCGTCCCATGGTGCTGGCCGGGACTAGAGCAAAGCAGGTGCAGTGGACAAACGTCTACCAGGATGCTCTGGTAAGAGGGAACTTCTTTTCATTACACTTGAAGTAACCATTAGAGTAGAGATGCTCCCACACAATTTCTTCTTCCAGATACTGATTCTGATACCTGAACTTGCGTATCGGCTGATACCAAGTACCAATCCAAAACCATTGCGTTAACAGCTGTATTCTAACCCTGTGTGGATGTTCGATCATTGATATTGTTGTATGCAGGCCGGCCATCAGGGGGCTCACAGGGTACAGATGACCCCGGCCCAGGGCCTCGGGGGGGGTCAATGAAATGTCTATGGTTGACCCTTAAATGGAATCAAGTACAACAATTTACTTACTGACTAATTTCACTGACAATACAAGTTATATGTTTTGACATGATAAATGTATTTTTATCATTGAAACACATTTTAACGTGCCATCTGATACTCAAAACCCCGTGGGTATTGTGAATACATGCAAATGCCATGGGTCAGATGCTCAATGCGCAGGACTCACAAGCGCGGCCAGTGTAAACATCTGAGGCAGACTGCAGCCTGACTGGCTAAGTCAGGGTGCCTCACCCAAAGTCAGAGGCTCTGACAGGAAAAGCCAGGGTACAGAGAGAACAAGAAAATGAAAGGAGCAGAGAGGCAGTGGGCAAATGTCTGGCAAGAAATGTGAAGAAGCACCAGACATGACAGGCGAAGCTCATGCTGAGAATTTAGGCAGAATATTTTTTAGCAAATAAAACCTGCTGTAGCAGGCTCACTTCTAAAGCTACATCATATTAAACTAGAGAAGCTTAGGCATCTATTGGTACCAACCATGTTATGCTATCTTGTCGGAAAGGGGCACAAAAAATGCTTCAAAGTTATGTTACATTTTGGCAGGGGAAAATTATTTATTTAAATATTTCTGCATACTGGGGTTCAGTGGTGTAGTGGTTGTTGATGAGGTGGGTGTGCTACAAGGTAGATGGGTAGATTACTGAGGAGGAAGTAGGTATACTCTCCTATATATTCCAGTGGCTTTATGGCTGATAGGTGGGTATATGCTAAACAGCCAGAAAAGAGGTGGATATACCCCGTATTCCTGTGTATACCCTCCACTACACCGCTGCTGTGGTCCCTATATAGTCTTGAAATTACATAAGTGGGTATGACTCGAAAACTGGGTGTTCATAGCCATATACTCTTTACACTATTTCAGTTCTGCAGATAATTTGACCAAAATTTGATTGAAAGAGCCCTCAAGATTCAATGAGGAAATGAAGAGAAAAGTTATGTTTGCTCATGATTTGATCTTATGATTTAATACCATGCAGTAATTTCCTCCCCCCCTGATGGGTAGGGATGAGGGGCCCATTTTGGAAAATGTTGTCCCCCTGCCCATATTACTTAGTGGCTGGCCTGGTTGTATGGCATGGCTCTGGTTAAACCCTTAAACCACGAACAAATACACACAGAGAATGAATGCTTGTCATGTTGCCTTGTTACTGGTGGGACTTTTCCAGTGTAAACTATTGCCGCTCTAAAACCATAGTCGCCTGTGGCTGCACAGCTCAACTTGCTGTGTAGGCTACTGTTTCATCGCGCTGAAGAAGAATTGATTTTTGAAAAAACTGTTTTATCATGGCGTGAAACTACTTTAAAGTTTATAAATAAATTACGTGGTATGGCATCAGTACATAGACTTGCATACTTGCTGGTACCCAATCCAGCATCTTAGGCAGCATTGGAGGCATTTCAGATATTGTTATCAGTATCGGAACAACTCTACTTAAATTATTGAGTCCATTAGCTACTTTTGATGTGTGAATCATCAGCACATGTTAAAGACATTCAACTAATGACATCTTACAGTTGTCTACATATAAGCACAGTTTCTGTTCCACTGTCTTACAAGAATAATATAAGATTATGTCATCACTGTTTATTGTTCTTAAAGGTCAACTATGAAGGATTTTCTGACAAACAATATATAGACTCAAACAAAAGTAATCCCCCTCCATCATCACGTATAATCCACTAGAAGTGTGTGGCAGTGTATTTATCTGCAGAGATTCTGCCCTCTGCCTGTATTTTCTTATTTTCCTCTTATTTTGCTATGTTCAGAACATTCCTGGAAAAGCGCACAGGTGAGGTTGAGAATTTATAAAAAGGTAGCAACTGGGTGCCAGACTGTAAGCAGCAGGCATCCAAGAGGAAGCTACAAAAATTGCAGAAACAGTGCTGAAAAAAAATTCAAATTCAGGGAAGGAGAGTGAATCTGGGGTTGACTTTCATTTTCACCGACGATAGTGTTACAAACGGTAACCGAGAATTCCTGCAAAGTATAATGTTAAACACAAAGTCCTACTTGCAGTCACAACCTCTTAGTTTATTCAGTTTGTATAATGAAACAAAGCAATATTTTAACTTGGATTTCTAACATGTGTCCTCAGGGTTTGGGTCTCGTCATCACCGGGACGATGCCGGTCTTCAACCTCACTGTTGATACCGTAAGCTCCCAGGTAAAAACAACACAGCAATACAAGACATGGAGCTTAAAATAGCTCACTTACACTGCACACATTATGACTCATAGCCCAGCTCATCATTCATATTAATGAGCCTTTACCTTCATCATTATGTAAGAACAATGTTTTAATTGTCATTCATGTGGTTAAGGCTTCATAAGGTTATTCAAGCAGAAACAGGAGTTGGAGTAGCAGGTGGGCTCCAGGTTTTATTTTGCGCCTCTTTGCTGTCGTTGACCATCATCAGTCATTTGTAATGGCGACCACACAGCTGCTGCTCTTCTAGGCAACACCTCCCCCCTGAGGTGACAACAGACATCACAGCCACCCATCTGTAGACTCTATTATCATCCAGAGAGAGCACAGATGCATCCAGCTTTCAGTGTCCATGACCAGAGTATTCACTCTGAGCTCATAACAGTGCTGCTGCAAACTGACTCAATTTAAGGTAGACTGTAAAAAATATCTACTAATCAGATTGCACTCAAAGTGATAAGTCAATGATGGCATGGAGATGTTGTCAGTACTCTCATGGCGCAGCTACTGGCTCTCTGTGATTCTCTCTGATGCCGGTGCGGTTGTGGATAAAATGCTAATGATTATGTATTCCTTCTACAGAACCAGCTCATCCTCGGAGTCATGGGAGTAGATATCGCAGTCAGCGAAATCAAAAAGAAGACACCTACATACAGAGTGAGCATGTCACACAATCAATTTCACTCTCGTATCACTTTCATATTGATGATTATTGAATCATATCCACTTTTCATGTGCAGCTTGGGGCCAACGGCTACACCTTTGCTATCGACCCAAATGGCTACGTGCTGCTGCATCCCAACCTGCGACCCAAAGTAGGTCCAGCTAGAAACGCTGCATCTAATGAGTTAACATGCTTCTGATTCTGAAGGTAAATTTGGCCGTTTTTCCGGCTGACTTACCTCCTCCGTCTTCCCCTGCTTTCTCTCTCTTGTTCAGATCATTAACTTCAGGGAGCCCGTCACTCTGGACTTTCTGGATGCAGAGCTGGAGGACAACAACAAGGAGGAGGTAAAAACATCTTCTCTGAAAACATCATTACTATCAACTTGTGTGTCTAATATATGTTTAATTTAATCATTTTATTTGTCAGTTGTTTTTTCCTTTTGTGTACCAGTGTGCCTTCTCACGCTGCATCATCTCCCTCCCCTTCTTTTAGATCCGTCGACAGATGATTGATGGGAAATCGGGGCAAAGGAAAATCAAGACGCTCATTAAGTCAGTTGATGAGGCAAGTCATCAATATATGAGACTCAATCATGATCCAAAGTAGCACCTTCCTGGATGGTGTAGTAATGAACCTGAATGACTCAGTATGTTTAGGATCTGTTGTTTCTCTCCAATTATGGAGGGGTGTTCTGAGGGTGTGACGGCGTTACATATTTCTCTTTGTGCTTGTCAACAGAGGTACATTGACGAGGCCATGCGCACATACACATGGACGCCTGTGGACGGTACAGATTACAGGTAGGTTTGAAATCAAACACTCATCACCTGACCTCAGAACCAAAAAGATTGTGCAACTTGAACCTGTGAGTGAAGTCCAACTTTGATACTTTTGATTCACCCAGTTTGAGTCCCAAGTCTCAGATTTACAGTTGACAGCTGTTACTCATCAACCAGCCGTGTTTGTTAACTGGAGCTGCCACAATCATGCACTGTGAAGAGACTATCACTGTATAAAGGCAACTTGCTCATCTGCCGTCTGTATTTGCATAAAATAATTCATCTGAATCACCCAAATTAAAGAACACATTTTTTTCTCTCTCTCATAAAAACCTTCGACAGTACTCTAAGCACAAATTAATTGCGTAGTTTATTCATCTCAAAACTTGGTTGAACATTTGAGGTTGCATCGTAATGACATTTCCTCCAGGCAGCACTTTGCAAATTACAGTTTATGATATTCAATAGTCCTACAAATGCCTGGTGTGTGTTTTTACATCTGCTGGCAGCGTGCCTGGGCCTGGCCGAGTCTGTATGAGGCTTTCTCTGCACAACTCTATTAATATTCAACTCAAAGGGAAATTCCAGTGTATTTAACAATCCTCATGTGTTACTGTTGAGGCCTAGAGTCTAATGCTAAGCAGACATTCAAAGCTCTACTGTGTCATACATCCCACCCTTTAGAGTTTAGGGACTTTTTTGCACATAAAACTGGTGACGTTGGGTGTTTCTGTAAATCTTAATTATTCGGCTGTAGCTGTAGCTCAGTCTGAACCTGATACAGTCACAGCCTGATTTTCTATCTGTTCCAATTAATCCTCTTACTGGGTAATGTTTTAGCTTTGTATGGCACCACAGATTAAGAGATGGGACATGTATTTCTATTTCTTTCTCTTTTTAATTTCTGGCTTTGGAAGAACAGTTTATATTTGTAACATAAAGCAAATGTAGGTCAGACAACGATGCTGTAGGGATAACAGGTTACAAACTGAAACTAATATTTCTCTTTTGTTTGAACCCTGGTGATGTTTCATTTGACTCAAACAGTGACAGTAATGTGTTGCAGATATTAGGCATGTATCAAGCTTCACAGGGCGTCCTGGCTCCAAATGCACAAAATTAGATTGTTCGCTAAATATATTTATAGAAGAGTGTAGTAAAAATGCTAAAATGGAGTGGGATTTTAAATGAGATTGACTTTCTCTCCATAAGTAATAGCCCACTGGTTTATTATAGTGCTCAAAGGTACCTTACATCATTTTTAGTGTGTAGTGCAGCTTGTTAACACATTTATTTTTACATTCATTGTTTCTTTGGACATTGAACAAAGGCTCTTAATGGTTAGCTACTTTCCTTTCACACAAAACAGCAGTCTTCCTCACCTGCAGCCTTTTGTTGGCACATTCCTGCCATCTGACAGTCAGCGGAGGATCATAAAGCCATTGGCAAGAATGTGCCAACCCCCCTTACGTTTGCATGTTTGCATCCTTGTGCAAGTGTGTGCACATACAAACACAACAAGAATAAAAAAAACATTGCTCAGTTGCACTACTGGTGGTCGAAATATCCACAAGCTACCTTTAAGATTGATCCTTTGCTGTTTTATGATGTCAAACTAAATAAGCCATGAAACCTTTTCATGGGACCTCTAAATTAGCTGCGTAATACCCTTTTCCCACCAAATTTAGCAGGTGTATGAAGTAACACAGGAAAACATGCTAAAAATAGGTGATACTTCGTTCCCATTGCCAGTAGACGGGTGCCCCTTTCTGTTTTTTGTTCTGGTGTGTCATGTTCAAGGTCACAAAATCACTGAAAAACAGGTTAGTAAACAGTAAAAAGCAGTGTGGAGGACAGTTAAGATCTTTTTTTTTATATCTGTTACTTATTCAGTCTCTCTTTCAAACTCGGTACAGACTAATTTGGAACGATGTTGGAGCAGTGGTTGGACAGAAACGAACGATATTTGCAGCTGGGACAGCAAAGAATTGCAGAAGTTAATAACAGTTGTGTCAGTTCATTCATTTATTTTCCATAACCGCTTACCCTGTGAGGGGTCGTGGGTGTGCTGACATTGGCCGAGACACCCTGGTCAGGCTGCCAGACTATCACAGGGCTGACACATAGAGACAACCGTTCACACTCCCATTCACACCTACGGTCAATTGTCAGTTGCATCTCCACAACCAGTTAACCTGCATGTCTTTGGACTGTGGGAGGAGGGCAGAGTACACAGAGAAAACCTATGTTGACATGGGGAGAACATGCAAAGTCCACACAGTAGGGCTCCCCCACCTCAGGGTTCGGTCATGTCAGCGTTACACCAATTTCTGTGACCCGTTAGAGAGCACATGACCCATCCCTTAAACCCTGAACCCTCAAATACTCACAACACTAAACAATTTTTAAAGGGAGTCTAGTATTTGGTCACAGAATTTCAAGGGTCATAGATTTCATAATATCACTTGAAAAGGGGCAAAATTAGTGTGTCCACTCCGGTGTCGTGTTTTTATCACTTATCGCTCAAGTGCCAAAAGCTGCAATACCTTGAACAGCCATTTGAGGCTGGCTGCGAAAGTAATTGAATCCCCATAAACCCCCATGATAAAATGTCCAACTTTACACCAGAAATAAACATGTTTACAGACTGGTACAAAAAACGACTTTGGTCTCTATAGCTAATTTCAACATTCATGACAACTGTTCCGACTGTTTGATATATAACCCACCTGTTTACATTTTATTAAGGCTTTAAGTTGTGCATAATTAAGAGCATGCCTGGCTTCGAAAAACAAAGATGAGTCCACAGACCAATGGGTGACATCACAGTGGCTATTATTTTATACAGTCTCTGGGTTTTTTGTCCAGTGGGAAATCTGTTTAAGTGAGCGTCCCCGACTGTGTGTGTTTTTATGTTAATGTGTTTACATGTGCTTGTTAATGATTCTCTGCGTCTGCCTCGTCACCTGCAGTCTAGGGTTGGTACTGCCCACATATAGTGAGAACCACATCAAGGCCAACCTGAGTGACCAGATCCTTCAGGTGCAGTGTAAGTACCCGGGAATACCCAGCATCCTTCGCTCTCTGTCTCTCTCACTCCTTCTCTTTCTCTCTGTCCACTCCTTCCTCGTCTCTCTCTCCCAAAATATGACCTTATGCTCTTATTCAGTCCTTTGTCCTGGGTCTCCAACATCATCATAGGGAGTGTACGAGCGGAGTGGCCTGCCCTGCTCCCGCCCTCTTCCCCCCTTCTCCCCCGCCCTCTCTACGCTCTCCGATAGGCAGGATCATACCTGAGTCCCCCGACTCCTCTACTGCCCCCTGTTCCCTCCTGTCTTCATGCTGTGCTGTAAAATGGTGATGTTTTTTCTTCACACTGGCTGAAGAAAAAAATAACTGAACTGACAGAAAGGTGAAAGCTGTGGTTTTACTGTGTTACTCAGGTGAAAATAATGGTGACTTCTGTGCTATTATTTTTTTTGCCAAATGCTCTCGCCTCTTCTCCACCAAAGTAATGATTCTGAAGCATCTGTGTTCAAAGTATTTGATGTTCTGACAAACTGTGAAAACACGCATGCTTTTCACTCCTTATGATGAGTTTTATGATTTGGGGAATTTTCCTTCTGTTATGTGTGTGATTTCTTTTTTCTTTATTATTATTTTTGTTAGATTGTGTGAAATGTTTCTCAGCTTTGGAATCATTCAGTATATAAACTCCCACACGGCCCGGGATCAGGGCTCGTCTAATGTGGGAGTTTGGGTATTTGTGGGTCTGAATGGGGACACGTGTTGTCTCTCTCATTCTTTCTTTGTCCAGACCCTGTTACTCCCTCTTTTCCTGTTTCATTTGATTTTTCTTTTCTTTTCTGTTCGACCATGGTTATCTCTCACAATTACTGGTTTCGTCTTTACTGTTTTCCTTTCCTGAATTTCCCAGTTTTCCTTTTTTTTCCTTTCTTCCGTTGGTTTTTCCGTTTCCTCGTTTGCTCTTTGCAAATAAGATGTTTGCTCTTCATTTGTTTTTCTCTTTTGTCTTGTTTGACTTAAATTGGTTTTTTTCTTTCAAGAAAACAATATTTTTATTCAAACAGTAATTGAATAAAATATTGTCTGTGATCCCCCCCTTCCCACCCGACCCCCTGTTTCTTTTCTTGCTCACTCCTTCTCTGATGGATCCACACAGTGCCATACACCAAGGGCAAGTATACTCCATATTGGTCCACGTTCCCTTCCTTTACTTCCTACTCCCTACCGCTGCCTCCTTCCCACACCTCTCGTCCTTAACCTCTTCCTGCTGCCCCCTCCCCTCCCCTCCCCTCCTCACCTCCTCCTACCCTCACCTGTCCCAGCCTGCTTGCCTCTGTTCCTGCCCGTCTTGCCTTCAGGACTTCCTCCCTTTTTTCCCCTCTTTTTCCTCCTCCTCCTCCCCCTCCTTTTATCCCTCCTTCTCCTCTTCACCCTCTTGCTGCAGCTCAAATCCCACATATCTCACGATGGCTCCTCTGGCCCCCAACCTCACCCTCCTCCCCATGTATCTGCTGCCCCAGAAGCAAAAAAAGAACAAAAAAGAAAAACACCTACTGCACCCAAGGAAGACAGATATACATGTTCTCTGTTAAAACTTGTCTTTTGTCCTCCCTCCTAATCCTTTTCCTTCTGTGGATAGCTCCAAATGGGTGGTGTCTGCCTCCTTCCTCTCTCTGTCTGTCTCTCCTTCTTACACTTCTTTCATTTTCTTTCACCATATTTCTCTCTCTTCCTCATCTTCTTTTTTACATTTCTCTTTCACCATCTTTTCTGTCTTTCTCTCTCTTTGTCTTTTTCTTACAGTGTCATTAGCTAATAAATGTCTTAACTAATTCTCACACTAGGGCTCAGGTTTTGGCAGATCTTTAATTAGATTTTTAAAAACTCCCTCTTATTAGCACAATAGCTACATCAGTTGAGTTTATAGAGCTCTACGTTCTGTAAAATATTTCTAGTTGTTTGCTGTAACATTTTCATAATCAAGTAGGTAAACACACTAATCTGAAATGTTAATTTTATAGCACTACATCTTAGCTATAATAACGCATCAGCACATAGACCTCATGTAAGTACTGCTTTTTATCTATAGTAGCGTAAATAGGGAGCTCTTTTATAACTACATATATAAAATAAAAGATATTCAATGTTTGTTAGCTGCCGTAGTATCTCGTCCATAGCTGGAGACGTCGCAGCAGCCTGCAGACTGACCCTTCAGGGCTGAGCTGCCTGCCCAGGTCCTCCCATGTTGTCAGGTGTCAGGGTGCCGCTCGGCGCAGCGCCTGACTCCTGTGTCGTCCCTCTGTACTCCCTGTCTCCATCGGCTTGTCTCCCTCCCTCCTCACCCCTCAGACTGCCAAGGGCATGGCCCAGCCATTCCTCAGTAAACCCGACCCCGGATGTGCACGGCATTGTGGGCGGAAAACTACCTGGGCACTCTATTTTACCTCTAAAATTTCCCTCCTCTGCTGTACACCGTTACAGGTCTTGACATAATGAGAAAATAACACGTTGGATTTGTCGCGCCTGTTGAGGCTTTAATGCTGGTGGATATTTTGTGCTCTGTTTTGTCTGTGATAGATGAAGTTGCCCTTTGACATGCCCTTCACAATGCAATGCATCTCCTCTGATTATGTGTCTCTCTGAGCCCTCTCCCCTGCCAGTCTGAGGGGTGACCACTTCCATCAGGACCTTCACTCACCTCCCCCCTGCAATAGTTGGCCATGTTGATGCCTGCCTGATCTAAAAAGCACTCATTATGGATAATCTGTGTGAGAACTTGCTTCCTGACTCATCACGTCTCGCAAGTCAGTTCTCGGACATCCAAAATATGTTAGATCAAAACCGGATGAATCAGAAAATGTTTGTTGACAAAGTGATGAAAAGAAAAAAAAAGAAGAAGAAGGTGTGAGTGCTTGTGAAACTAAAGCAGTTATCCATTGAGAGTCAGGTTCTATTTTGGGCACCATATTGGCTAACGCTAGTGTTCCCATGATACCTCACTGTTGCTATGGTAAACTCCCTTCTGCGTCCCTGCACCTCTGAAGAACAGCTGCTGTTTACCCACAACTCCCCACTGCCCTGCCCACTGCTCTTCCCGGATAATCTTCCCCTTTCTGTTGCAGATTTTGAATCACTGCTGCCAAACAGTTTTGAGTCTGAAGGACATGTATTCATTGCTCCCAGGTAGCCCTGCGTGTGAATGCTTGGTGTTGTTCATGGTCATCAGTGTTTGGTCTTGTCTTTCAGTACACTATATACTTCTCTTTTGTTGTTGTTGTTGTTGTGTTGGCTCCACCTTTAGCATTGTTTATCTATCATCTTCTTTCTTAAATAATTTCTACTGTGATTTTGAGTTGCACTGTGTGTAAGTGGTTGGTTACATTTATTTATTTTTCAGTCCAAGTGGTGTGTTGATTTGCTGTCACAAATTTAAGGAAAATACAAGATTCATCATAACCTCCAAAGATGATTTTTTATTTATTTACCCATTCTCCTCCCTGAGTTGACCTTGTTACAATAAGATATTGAAGCAACATCAAATCTTTGCATGCTGCTACCGTTACATTGTATGTTTGTATTACACATTCATATTTAGGAGTTATTGGTTTGGTTGTACAACATCATGTTAAAGATATACTATGCAGGATTGTTGGTTACTACTTATATAAAAGCTCGCCAGCGAAAGTGAGAGTAAAAGCCAACACCACATTCACTCTGGTTTGCTGTTTCACCTTGCAATACGCCTCCTGCTTACAGTCTGGCACGTGGCCGCTACCTTTTTCTAAAGCCCCGACCTGAGAGCCGTCGGAGTACACACCCATAAACATCCCAAACACAGAAAATAAGAAGACAATACAGGCAGAGTCTTTGCAGGAAAATACATGCCACACACTTCTAGTAGGTCATAAGTGATGATTGAGAGCGATTACTTCTGTCTGAGTCTATACATTGGTTTTTCGGAAAATCCTGCCTAGTATATCTTTAAGGATAAAACGGATATTGGACAACAAAAGCAGTGTATGTGAAAAAAAATCCTCTTTGTATGTTCTGTTCTGTTATCAAACCCTCACGGCCTCCAGCTGCAGCCTGAATTCCGAAACACACTGATACAAATCACTCTTTCATTGTGATGCCTGTGCTCCACATTCACATTTTGTCCTGATCGACGGCCATCTTAGCATATTGGAATTTGAGCTTTAAGACGTGCATGCTGCACATGATAGCATCACGTAACACGTATATGGCTTCACGCATCCCTGCTCTGTGTGCCCTCTATAAAGGACAAGTAAGGCAGAGTGTAAATATTGCATAGAAGTGTTTGTTTTTAGCTTCTGTCTCTGAGTTAAAATGCTGCGTTTGTTCCTCAGGGAGTACTGCAATGATCTGGAGCTGTCCAACAACAACACTGAGTTCCTGCTCAACTTCATTGCTCTCATGGAGAAGGTGACACCAGACTCCAAACAATGTGAGGTTCTTTCTTTTCCCTCACACGCAATCGCAATGCATTTTATTGATTTTATATTCAAGATTGACTTTAATGGTTAAGGCTAGTGATGTTATATATATATATATATATATATATATATATATTTTCAACAAATCCCATTAAAAAAACACTGAAAAGGCCAATAATTTTTTCCCAATGGTAATTATTGTATTTGTAGCCATAGCTATGAGCAAAAAATTACGTTTTTAATTTTGCCACTGAGCTTGCACAGAGACAAGGTGAGATTTATGAATTTATTTTGGCTGGAAATTGGTGACACCGTCAAATTTTGGGGGAGGAAATCTTGTGTGTTCATATTAACTATAATTATTATTATTTTACGTTTGATTAGATTTGACTCTGTTTTAGAAATCCTCTCATTTGGTGCAGTTTTTTTCTGTTCCAGAAAAGAGGAATGTGGATAAAACTGACATTCTGTTTGTTTCCACCCTCTCTGGTCATCTCTATTTAATGTTTAGGTGACAATTTGCTCCTTCATAACCTGATTCTGGACACTGGCATCATCAGGCAGCTGGTGGAGAAAGTGTGGAAGAATAAAGACTTGAATACGTGAGTGTGATTTGCCAACACTGAGGGTCTTGTGGGATTTGACTCTGAGTGAAGTTTAGATTTGATACCAGTCTCTTTTCTCTACCCTGATGTTTAGATACGGCTTTCTGGCTGTGTTTGCTGCATCAGACGGAGGTGTAACAAGAGTGTTTCCAAACAAGTAAGTGCTCTACCCGTCAGCTGTGTGTCTGTTAGGTTTGTCACTTTATTCTCTTTTAAGGCAGTAAGATGTGAAGACTTAAAATGTTTGAGTAGGCTTGTACATCAGAGATTTACAGCCCCGGTGTCGGTGCTCTTAAATCTCAGGGCTGCAGAAACCTGGGAGGAAGACCCTGAGCCGTTTAATGCCAGCTATTACCGCCGCAGTCTCGACAACAAGGGCTACATCTTCCGTGCGCCTTATCGAACAGGTGAATGATGCTCTCTTGTTGTTGGGTTATATATCTCACACTGAGCCTCGTAATGTGTTCGTGGCTCTTTGTTTCTAACCCCCCTCCCGGCTTGTTTGTCTGTTTTGTTTCCCTCTTGAAGCCCGGGACGAGCTGCTGAACCCAGAGAATGACACCATAGGGATCCTGGTCAGCACAGCTGTGGAGATCACAGTAGGAGGGAAGACCATCAAACCTGCAGGTGGGTTCAGCCCTGAAAGAGGAAACAAAATCCTTATACTGATTCAGTGCAGGATTTTCCACCCAAAAAACATGTATAAACTCATACAAAAGTAATTCCTCTCTGCCCTCGGCCTGTATTTTCTTACTTTCCTCTTATTTTCTGTGCTCAGGACATGAATGAGCTTGTACCTCCACAGCACTTTGAAAGCTAGAGTGAGAGACTTTTACAAGAAATTAACATCTGTTACATTCAATACTTTGCTAAACGAGTTCATACAATGCTGATTGAGCCTATCACAGCCAGGGAAAATTTCGGTGTTGGGTGTCTGTGCGACATTCCTTTGCAGATGCATCAGAGTGATGCATTTCACATCAACCAGCCAGAGCTGAAGGGGACAGGAAGATGGGAGAGATGAATTTACTTACTTTACATTTGATTTGTTTCTATTTTGTTGTGTTAAGGTCTTTGCACACTGAGTCCGTTTTTACGGATGCATTTTTTTAATCCATGATCCAAAAAATTGTTAGGCACAGAAACCTTGCACACTGATTCAGGTGGGTTTTATTGTTCTATTCATTGTGAAAATTCGCAATACTGACAAATTGAAAAAACACATTTCCTCCTTTGCCTCTCTCCACTGGAGTTAAATATCTGGCTGTCATCACTCCCTCCCTGTGTCTTGCATTTGGCACCGCAGCTGCATGAAGGTCCTGTTGTCTCCAGCTGTCCTCCCTGTCCATCTCCACATTATGTGTGCGGTGTGCTCCTTCTCGTCATCATCATTATCCACCTGAATATTATTATCTGACCTGTTGAACATGAGCTATCTGAGTTAAGAAATGATTCTGTGCGCCCCATGTTCCTCTGTCTTGTTATGGCTGTGTCCCACCGTCACATTTTCTTCACTGATTCTACGTCAAACAGCTCTCTAAAGGCTTCTGACAGATGCAAATAATGCAGGACATTGAACCTTTTCTGAATTTTAATGATGGACAAAGGTCTCAGACTCAGTGTGCAAATGTGATTGACGCAACGTGAGGTCGTATTTATTTTCAGACTTGCAACAATTTCTGACGAAAAAACAGACTCGGTGTGCAAAGGCCTTTCTTCTGTTAGGCACTGCTTTTCATTTTGTTTTCTCAGTGCTTCATCTGCGTGTGCCTTATTCTGATACTTCTTCTGATTCTATATATTTTGGAAGCTATGTCGGAAAATCCAAAGATGCGTCCAAGAAAAGTTTCTGCAGTGGATGCTCCAGATAAAAAAAGAAAATCTGCATTCAGAGGAAGGATTTAAGTAAAGGAAAAAAAGCCCACTTGTAGGCATACGTCATAAGCACGTGTTGACAGTGTTTATGTAATTACTCTCATTGCCAGAAGGGGGAGACAAAAATTCTGCACTCCAGCTTTAAAGAAAATGTTTTAAATCCAGGCAGAGATAGTTACACATTTGTGTTTGTGCTTCTTGTCACTTTGTGTGGACATGTCCATGTTCTGCATCTATTTTTGGGGCCTTTTTTGTCCTTTTGTATTTTACATTTTCATCTCATTTCCAAACTTCTCTTTCTCTCAGTGGTCGGAGTGAAACTGGACCTCGAAGCCTGGACGGATAAGTTCAAGATTCTTGCCAGCAATCACACAGACGGCCACCAAGGCTCAAATACGGTGAAATATACTTTAAGAAATATATTCACATGTTTAAGTCTTCAGCCGCAGTTTTAAGATGCTCAGCTGCTAACTTTATTTTCTCTGTGACAGTGTGGACCAAACAGGGGCTGTGAAATGGACTGTGAAGCCAACAGTGAGGTAAGTACTTCTGCAGATATCTGAAGAGCTTCCTGTATTCAGCTCCATCTACTCCATCATAGCACTGTACATTTTGTGCTTGTAACTAACACCCTATCTTTGCCTCTGTGTGCAGGATCTCCTGTGTTATTTGATAGATGACGGTGGATTCCTCATCATGTCTAATCAGAAGGATGACTGGAACAAGGTGGAGTTGATAAATTAATTTGACCACACTGACCATGTTTGCTTGTGTATCTTTACACTCAGCTTAACTACTGTTTCTTATTCCCCACAGGTGGGCATGTTCTTCAGTGATGTTGATCCCTACCTGATGTACGCGCTCTACAACAATTCCTTCTACAACCGCAAGCAGTCATTCGACTACCAGTCTGTGTGTGAACGCATGCCCAACAGTGAAGCTGGAGCTGCACCCAGAGGAGTGTTTGTGGTAAGAACAACAAGATTTCAAAAACTAAGATAGATGATAATGAGTTAAATAATTGGCAGATAGAGAGACTGATATTAAATTGAAATATGCATGTAATCCAGTTGATAGGACGATCTTATTGTTCCATTTTTCTCTTCTGTATCTGCAGCCCACAATTGCAGATTTTCTAAACGTGGCTTGGTGGACGTCAGCAGCTGCATGGTGAGTCATCAAGCTCGAATAAAATTAAAAAACACAATTATAACACACAGTACACACATAATGTACCTGAAGAAAATGATTTGATGGACATTTCTAGTATACAGTACCATTTTCACTGCAAATACATTGCTGTAACTCATCAGTTACAGTACTAAGCCCCATCTTGTGTCTCCACAGGTCCTTGTTCCAACAGTTTATATACGGACTGGCTTATAACAGCTGGTTTGTCACAGGTGGGTTCAAACAAGACAGTCATTGAATGTTATCTTAAAGGGAGTAGGAACAATTGAAGAGATACACTGTTTATGTTAGATGAGAAGATCGATACCATTCTCATGATGTTTGTGTTTTAAGTACGACACTTAAAGAAGGGAGGCGTGTAGCCTAGCTCAGCACGGGAAAACAGCTCTTGGGGTCTCTTCTAAATTAAAAACACCCCCACACGCACCTCTAAAGCTCACTAATCAACTCTTTCTACCTTGTTTGTTCAATATGTAGACAGCCAGGAATGTAAAAACAACAATTTGTGGGGAAGTTACTGTGTCAGTCTTTTCATCTCGCTCTCAGAAAGAAGAAAAACTGTAATATAAAAAAATGTAAACTATTTCCGACCACTTAAAACAGGGGTGTCCAAACTTTTTTAAATGGGAGCCAGATAAGATAATGTGAAAATACCTGGGGGCCAGCTGGTTCTTGAATCATATGAGTCATGGTCATTTGGGGGGTGAAGTATTCCTTTAAGCCTTAAAGAAATACTTCACCCCCAGATGACCATTTGTATATAAATTATTCAATCTGTACTGCACTGAAATCACGAGGAAATCTTTCTTTTTCTTGTGTGCCTCCATGGTGAACAAATAATCCAAAAAATGTAGGAAATTCTTGATGAATTAAGGTAAAAGATGTCTGTGTTTCACAGTAGCAAAGGTATATCAAAACATCTGTTTACAAGCTCCCACAATTCCAAGTCTCATTTATCCAGCCGTATGCTCAGTGCTTCCCAAACACATGCATTTTGACTAAAACTCAATATTTGAATCTGAACTGAAAGTGAAAGGAATATATGGTCTCTTTAAAGCCAGACTCCATTGACAAAAACAGTAATTTTACCTCACTGAACACAGGAGCTGTTGATTTAAGCAGCCTCGATCGGTTAGTTTGTTTGTGTTATTTTGTGATTTTGATGTTTTAACGGGTTAGTTTAGATTCAGCAAAGTCACATGATAACATAAACTACTGATCAAGGCAGCAGTAGACCAGCAGCTCCTGTGTGCGGCAAGGTAAAATTACTGTTTTTGTCAGTGGAGTCTGGCTTTTAAGAGAACATAGATTAGTTCCTCTTTCAGTTCAGTTTTAAATATGGCGGTTTAGTGAAATATGCATGTGTGTGGGAAGTACTGAGCATACGAGTAGATAAATGAGACTTGGATTATACTGCATGGGTTGTGTGAGAGTTTGTAAGTGGATGTTTTTATATAGATTTGCTTTTTTGATTTTTCATTTACCGTGGAGGTATCCATGGGGGATGAAGCATTCTTTTAAAGTAAAATTGGAGTTATGAGCGATAACTTTAAAGTGCACTGACTATGTTTAATTGAAATACAGGATATCGTAGTACTTAGTGCGCAGTGTTCTCATGACATCACTTTGTTTCCAGCCTGGAGTCCACACACTGTAAATACAAGCTGTGTAAAGAAATGGTGAAGGAGAGAGATTTTACTGGCTTTTCCAGGCCAAGTGCAGACATTCATCTCTGTAATCCCATTTTTAGCATCACATCTAATAAATCAGCCGAACTGACAAGTGTAACTCTTATGTCTTTGTGCTCTGGTGATGCTGCAGATGAGGTGGATGCAGAAGGAATCGACTCCAAAGAGCGGAGTTGTGTAATGATCCAGACCCAGTACTATTTAAGTAATCTCAGCAGCTCCTACAACATTCTGCAAGACTGTGGCAACTGCTCCAGGTCTGTACACACACACACAGAGCAACGCACAAACACATGTAAACACACATGCACACACCACAAAGAATCGCGCTGTGACAGAAGCACAGTTAGCAAGACGGATTCATCCTTCTGTCGGAGCTAATAAACTCTGCTGATGATTAAACCGCATCAGCTTTAATGAAACGGTCATATCATCGGCTAAATGAGCCTTATAAGACTGTCTCATGAATCTCACTGATCCATTAGCAAATGAGGCTGTGATGTAAGTGAGCAGAGGGGGGTTGTTGACAGAGTTGTCTCTCTCCCTCTCTCTCTCTCTCTCTCTCTCTCTCTTTCTCTGCAGGCTGATTCATGCCAAGAGGATAAACAACACCAACTTGCTGTTTGTGGTGGCAGAGAAGATGCCGTGCAACACCTGCGAGATCGAGAAGCTGTCCCAGGAGGAGGAGGAGTGTATCCTTTTTTCACATTGTGCACCAGCTGGCAGAGGAGAAGACACACTAGATTTTATCTCTTATTTCCATACCTGTGGAAACACAGATGTGTCACATTCAATTCAAGGTTATTTTTATCATGATAGTGGGAATTATGACCAGTCATTTTACATCTGTAGGACTGCATCAGGAGCTGGTGTGTGGGCAGATAATGAAACATTGCGAAAGAGAGAAAGAAGAAAGACGAAATTCAAAGGATTTTAATTTTCCTTAATCGAGTCAATTTTCAGACAAGGAGGAAAATCCATGTGAAGAAATGACTGTGGCGCGCTATCGAAAAGGACCCTCCACCTGCTTTGACAGTAACATCTCTGTAAGATTTTCAGACATGATATCAATAAGCACATTTATTCACATTAAACCGTCTTTCAGCTGAATCATATTGCAATGATGTAATCTCATAATGCTGTCGTTTTATTCCTCCTGCACAAATAAGTGGTTCTGAGAAAGTTGTAATCAAAAACTGAAATTGAAGACCAAAACAGCAAAACACAGTTGATTAGTTTGAAAATCAGGCCGACTATTTGATGTGGTTTTGCAAACATTATTTATATTGTGTCCTAAATATCCTTACTTACATCATTATGAATGATTTCAGCATCATCACTCAGCCCTACATACTGCACAGGCACACAGCGTGACAGAGCACATACAGTTGTTGGCTACATTTAAGTTTTTGACAACTGTAATCCTTTGTCATTCAAGGAATAGTTCAACATTTTGGGAAATAAGCTTCTTTGGTTTCCCCTCAAGAGTTAGATGCAAAAACTGATACCGCTCAGGAGTCGTGTCATCACAGTGAGGTTGTCAAGCAATCAGCAGGGACTCTAGAAAGTCACCGCTCCCTGCCAAGATACAGGCTGTGCACTACATTTACAGTCCACCATTTTATTTGAGTATCCACAATAAAACATGACGTGCGCACTACCTTCTGCATTCCCACAATGCAATGCTCTGGATTTTATAGATGCTAAAATCACAGTTGCACAACTCTCAAGCTGTCAGTGACGATACAAAATGAAGATAAGAAGTAAGTGTCCGACATCTCAGTTTACTGCTCACTGTTAGGTGTGTGTTATAAAGAGAGCAGAGAGTGAGTGAACGAGTGATTTTGGACTCGGCTGTGGTCCGCCATACTGCAACTTGTTTTTACTTTAGTTTTTGTACAGATTAAACGTGTGAAGCAACATGTTGATTAGTGTGCTCTAAGTTTGCTGGTAGGCAGATTTTGTTTGGACAGTGATGAGTAGAGTAAACAAAAATGGTACTCAAGTAAAAGTATTGTACATTTATGATTATTTTTGACTCAGGTAGATGTAAAAGTCAGAAAAATAACTAATTGATAAAGAGTAAAAAAGTATCTCGTAAAAAACTACATAAGTAGGGAGTGACCTTATCAGATACAGTTTATTACATCACTGTATTACATTCACACAGGTCCTTAACAGGTAATAAATTAAATGTAAAGTGCACAATAATTATCATAAGTGCCATATCCACTACCAGACAAATAACTAAATACATACATGCTGTTAAGCATTGTCTAAAACGGTGGTTCCCAACTGGTGGGTCATGGTCCATCAGTGGGTCACAGGTCCATTTTGAATGGACCGCAAGTGACTCACAAACATGTAAATTTGTAAAAAAAAAAAAAAAAAACACTTTATTTTGAAGTACAGTGAACTGAATATGAATATTTTGAAGTGCCGTTTCTTGCCATAGAGTGAGTGAATAATGGACAGCTACTTGATAGAAACAGCAAACTAGCTCAACGACATGACCAAACACAAGTATGACGCTGAATGTTTTAAACTGTGTGGACCTTGAACTAATGAATAAGAAGAACTGGTCTAAAAAACTCTCTTAAAACAAACAAACAAAAAAAAACCTTTGTGTCACTAGCAGAGCAGAGTGGAGAGTCACTTCTATGAAGCTTCTGAAACATCTGGTGGATTCACAAGCATTGTCTGTCAGCGATACGGACATACGGCTGGAACACGGCACAGCTGCTGGAATCTAAAAGTTACTGAATCCTTAACGTCTGTATCGTGTGTGTGTGTGTGTGATCGTCCAAAACATAAACTCAAAGTCTATACACGCTACTACCCACCGTCTTTGGACAGAGCCGGGCTAGCTATTGCCCCTCTTTTCCAGTCTTCATGCTAGGCTAAGCTAACCTGCTGATGACTGTAGCTACAGAATTAACAGACAGATGTGAGAGTGGTATCAGTCTTCTCATCTAGCTCTTGTCAAGAAAGCAAATAAATGTTCCTCACAAAATGTTAAACTGTTCCTTTAAACAATCCCAAACTAGTAAATTGTGTGAAAGAAAAAATGTCCACCATCCTCATAGCAGTTTGTTTCTGAACAAAGGTTTAGCATGAGGTTGGATACGGGGAGCAGGTGCTTCCTGACTCACTGGACAAATAGTTGACACAGTTGATTAGTAATAAAGCATAGGGAACAATTATCTGTTGTCCATTAGCGTGCAGTATTAAAACATGCAGTGCACTAGATGTGTTTTTACAGCTGCAGTTTTCTCTTTGCAGGAGAACACATCAGACTGTGGACGGGGCCACTCCTTCCGCCCGTCCCTCTACACCTTACTGCTCATCCAGCTGCTGCTGCTGTACCCAGCCGTCAGCCCCCACGTTCACTCTCTACTACATTAATTCCATTTTCCTCCACTAATCCTCCTTTTAGCCCTCCCGAGCTTCTTTCCTGACCTAAAACACTCCGACCCCACCTTCGTGCCCCTACGCCCTCCCCCCCGATATAGTCATAGGTAATAATGGGACTTCCCTTCACGGCAAGTTGGAAGCCCTGAGTGCCGCGCTACCCAGCTCGCTTCAGTTCGTGTCGCTTAGTGACAACTGCCGGACGTTTGTGTCCTCAGCCAGTTAACCTTCATCTGCAGGAGGAGTGGGTGGTGCTGGACCACCTGGATCATCAGAGGCAACGTCAGAAAAGAGAAAACAACCCCGTCCCACCTCCATGATCACTCCACCACTTCCACCATCCAGAGAAGGGAGGGGAAAGAGGACAGGCCGATGTCCTTGTCACAGACCTCCCGCCACATACAGACTGGAGAGTTGAGGTTGTCTGTCCGCCTTCGCCTCTGTCCGTCAGACAGACGGCAGGACTCCTCCTTCTTCGTCTCTCCTCCATCTCAAGAGTCTCACTGCTCTGTCATTCGCCTCTCCTAAGAGGCTGTGGACCATTCAGCCAGTTATAGCCACCATTAAAGAAAGTAACAGAAAAAAAAAGAACTGTCGAGTATACAAAATGTCGAGTATAAACCTCTGAAGTGATGAGTATTCCAAACATACAGTATATCTAGGTTTCAATTTGAAAAAGGAAGTCGTTAGGTGTTAATTTTAAAAAAGACATGAGTTCATTTATGCACTATATCTACTTGCCAAAATGAGATAGACTTTCATGCGGTCTTATTTTTTATAGCCAAAACAGGAGGAGGAAATGGCTTCTGATTTAGATTTAGGATAAACCACAAGAGGAAGAGGAGTCACTCTGAGAAACTGAATGCTGATTCATTTTGTGCAGCACCTAATTACAGATTAATGCTTTTAAAAGACGTCCACTGGGATTATCATAATTAACATGATGGTAATCGCATTTCTTGAAGTATTTCCCCCTCATATTTACTATTAAAAGCTATCTGGCGTACACACACTAGTGACAGCTGCAAAATATGAATCAGTGTTTGGTCGCTGCAGATTCGGAGCGTCGTTGATGTCGTGTTTCATTCTCCTTTACGATCAATCGACCATTCTGACCTCTGGTTTTGGACTGATGTTTAAAAAAGAAAAAAAATCCCTGTGCTCTCTGATGCGAAAGCTCACCTCTGCCAATCCTCATGAGGCTTCTCCAGTAACCTCTACTAACGCTCCTAATCACAATTTGTATATGTGCTTTACAGACACACCAAGATCTCTGCCTCATGACCGTCTCATAGTAATTCCTGGTGGGTTTTTTTTTTCCTCTCTCTTTTTTGGGCTTGTATTACCTTTGATTGATGCTGTTCGAACTTCAAAAACCATTCGCTGCTGGGGGATAGGGGCTTATCAACATTTCCAACAAAAGTGCAGAAGAGGCAACTAAATATGGTGATCACGTACAGTAGTAGTCTGGTTGTAATCCGTCACAGTTCATCATTTGATCATTACGATGTGTGAAAAGTCATTTAGACTCCCATGTTTAGGAGCCGCTGTTTCATAGTGCCTTGATGCACTTTGTTTTGGACCACATCGGCTGTATAAGAGTAGAGCTACTGTATAGTACCTTTATAGAGCAGCCATCTTGGTTAACACAGGAGCCTGTGAGACTGAATCTGTCGGCTATAGAAATAGCTTTACACAGAGCCATCGCACTGACCTGGCTCTAGCTTAATGTATTTGCCCTCTCGGCTGTGGAGCCACCTGACTGCCATCATATGGAGTTACTATACCGTTCCTTTACAAAGCCATGTATAGAGCTATGATACACTATCCGTATACAGCGATTTAACTGGCCATAGAGAGTTTTTAGGGCCACCTGACTGCTATAGTTCTGCCTGAATCGTATGTGTCTGTGCGTGGATGTGCGTGTGTGTTAGTTTGCGTTAAAAACCCTCAAAGGGAATGTCTTTAAAAATGAGTTGTGGAGTGTATGAGGGATGACAGTTGTGGTTTCATAGCTGTCCTTTCCTGATTCCTATGTTGCAACGGAGAAAAAAAAATCCAGTGTTGTTGTGGAGGAGATTAAAAAAAGGGATTTTACTGAAACAAAAAGAATCCATCTTTAACCATCAGTCTGCCTAAATGTTAATCTGAGGGAGCGGAGGTGTTTCCGAAAGAATGTGTAGTTCATCAGTGTTTTTTCTGCTTCAAATGCAACATAGTTAACAAAGCCTCTCTAAATGCCTTAGTGTTACACAGTACGGAGCTCTGATACGTTTCCCTCCCTCATGTGAACTCAACGCACACACTAACAGATCCTCCAAAATACACACTCCCCTGGGTTTCCTCGGTGTTCTGCAGTAAGTATAGTGAGCTCTGATTTTGTATTTTTTGCGTCTTGGAATGATCCGTTATTGATTGATGCCTGTTTTGATTAAACGCTTGAAAGCCAGGTGGGAGTTTTAAATTTCAAAAAAGCCTCCGACCTTCGATGTTCACACCCACCCAAACCTCACTGTATTGCTCAGGTGGGACAAATTTGAACCTTAACTACACACTGTACAGTTGTTGGTACTATTTGATGTGACAGACATGCTGGCACAGTAACTGCAGCGCGGCTCCGAACAAATCAGAAAACCAAAAGACTGTTAAAAAATTTAGATTTAAAAGATTTCCAATTCGGCTCCTTTGCGGTGTTGAGTACCTCGCAGGTCATCTGATGCTGGATGCAGTTTTACTTTTCCGGCATTTGTTTGTCTCTGTCTTGTGCCATTTAAATCTGTCTGTATTTCCCTAATTTCCACTGTCTGTAAATGAGCGCTACACGTGCCTGTGGAAATGTACCCCCTGCAACTTCCTCTCTTTTCCTGGCCCTGTACGCTTATAGCCGTCACACATAAACTAAATACGTAGGCCTACGTCTTTTTTTTTGCACCTGCACCGAGACATTATGCACATCACACCTATAAGCAAAACATGTAATGACACTTATTCATGGGAGATGTCAAGCACCAGGCAGAAATAAGCCAAGGACGTCACTTCCCAGGTGTGCTTATTTTTTATTTTTTATTATTTTTTTGGTGAGCGGGTCAGAGGCAAGCTCAGGGAGTGGGTCTCCACAGAGCAGCACGGGCCTGTCAAACAGAAGGTCATGGAGGAAACATGTAGTGACGTCTGTGTTTGCATCCCGACGGAAATCCTCTGAAGGGAAACACACGTCTGATTTCTGTGGTTTGACAAGTTTACTTTTGCCAAAAAAAACAAGAAAAAGAAAAAAAAAGAGACAAAAATAGAAAATTGGACCAGCTTGGGGATGATGAGAGGGAGGGGGTCAGCTTTAGGACAGGACCCTAAAACGAGTAGGGGATGGTTTAAATAAAGCCTCATGCCTCCTCCCGACCCTCGCTGCATCTGTGTTGGTGCGTCTCTGTGGGAAAGACACGTGTGTATGTGATTCTGTAGTCTGTAGTCTGGTGCTATGTGACCATGTTTGACAAGTGTGTTAAAAAAATAACAGCAACATTTAGAGAAAAAAAAAAGAGTAAAATCAGTCGAGTTTAAGTGAAGTTATAAAAAAATATAGGAATACAGCACTGTTGATAAGTTTGAGATCTGAAGTCAAAATGTTTTGAATTATTTTTTGTTTTTATTTCTTGTACGTGTGTGTGCGAGTGCGTGAATGTCCGTGTGCGTGGAAGATTTAGCTCCTTCTTTTCTGGGCACTGGTCCATGTCGCTCCATTCTTTTGTACAGATGAAGCTAAAAAAAAGAACAAAAAAAAAGAAGAGGGCAAAATTTGTAAAATATTGTGTCTGTGACTCCTTGTAAAATATTTTCAAATTGTTTATTACAGAGAATCAGTTATTAAATAATGTTCATATTTTTCACTTCATTTCAGCGTGTGGTGTTTTGTTTTTTCAGTCGAGACACAGGTGGAGGTTCATTCATTTTCTGGTTACATTGAAAATATAAAATCAGTTTTCAACAATAGACTTAACACATGAATAGCTTTACTTGTGATTACAATATAAAGTAGTTTTTGTGATATAAAAGGAAAGTTTTGACATCTTGGAAATATGCTCATTCACTTTGTTATCAAGAGGAGACGGTTAACACAACTCATGTCTGTACGGTTAGCCAGCTAAATTAGCTTAGCACAAAGACTGGAAATGGGGGAAATGGCTAGCCTGGCTGTCGTTACACTTCAGGGTTTTTTTTTACAGATTAAATAAACAAGATAAAACATGCATAATAGTGGGCTGATTTTGTCAGGTCAGCTGTTCCACCTGTTTCAAGGGTAGACAGTAAAAAATAATGGACGTAACCACCATTATTTTACCCACTTGTTTATTGACTCCTGTTTTGAAGCCTCGGGTTTGGCATTTCTGCCATCGCCATCTTGGTTGGAGCCAGTTGTGACCATATTTGGACAAGGGGGTGAAGCTGTGGGGGAGTGAGGGGTGGGTCTGACTAATAAGCTGTTTTCTAATATAAACTTGGGGGAAACCGGTTTGGTTATTTGTCCAGAGTTTCCCTTTCAGAACATGTAGCACACAACAAGAGAGTCTGTGTCAGAAGCATTCTCAACTACTGGAAGAGCCTGGTCTCACTCTGAAGTTGTCGAAATCCAGTGCTCTGGCATCCTTTAACGTCAGCATGATACGCGGCCGGTTGCTGTGATAGCTTAACGGTGCCCAGCGGCATCAGGGGGAAACGCAACAAGACAAGGACGAAAGTTAAGGCGACGAAAGTCTGACTGGGGTGGGCGGGACGGGTGATGGATGAACAAACACAGACTTTCACCCCAGAGAGCTGTGTTCGGTCCTGTAAGATTCTAAACCCAAACCCTATTCTTTTTTCCTAAACCTAACCATGTGTTTGTTGTTGAAGGAAAAAAAAGCATAAATTTGCGGTGTTGTACTGATGTAGTGCGTTTATTTTGCAAGAGACTGTATGTAAACGTTAAATTTCCTGTGAAAACGGAAGACAATGCATGTGACAGGCAGAACTTGACACAGTGTCCCAGAACGTCAACAACCAACACACCCAGGGTACCTTGCACAACGTATGTGGACGTGGAAAGTCCATGACCAAACGTCAATACGTGACAAGGTCGGAGTGAGAATGTGTTAACTGGAAATATTCCGATAACGCAGATTACACAGTGCTCACGTAGCCGTTTCATATTTTAGACATAGCCAACAGAGTCCCTTGCCGTTCCGTTTAGCTTTGGCCCTTTCTGACAGAAGCTCCTTTTAATCTCTCCAGTTAGCCACTGTTGTTGCCGTCTGCGTGTATATTACCGTTCTTCATCCTTGAAAAAAATCTGTTTAAATCAACTGATTCCCACATTTTTGTTCTCACATACAGCTCCTCCGGGTAATGTCTAGATAATTTCAGGTTTCCAACGTACTATATGTGTGAAAGGCACTTTAGACCGTGGTGAACCTTGGACGTTTTTTTTTTTTTTCTTTCCATATAAGGCTGTAAACATGTTTATTTCTACTGTTAAGTTGGGCATTTTTACATCGTAGTCGGAGGGGACTGACTCACTTTTGGAGCCAGTCTCATGTGGCCATTCAAGGAACTGCAGTTTTTAGCACTTCCACATTGACTTCATTTTTCAGCCTCGGAGGTTGCCACTTGGTTTCACGTCATTATGCTAAGCTACGTTAGCCAGCTGTTAGTGGTAGCTTCATATATAACATATACCAATATCAATCTTCTCATCTAACTTTTGGCAGCAAAGTGAATAAGCATTTTCCTCACATGATCATTGAAAGTTTGAGCCTCGTTTCCTCTTAGCATTAGAAAAGTCTTGATTTCCAGTTTTATTACTGACACTGTTTAAAAAGTGAGAATCACTTCGTGCAGGAGGACGTCTGTGACCTAAATTTCTCATGAATGAATAATGTGCTTATTTGTGTGGCTCCTGTGAGTCATTTATGTGTGACTGTTGCTGCTGAGAATCTCCCCACTGACACACAGCGAGGAGCTTCACAGCGTATTAAGGAAGTCAATGAGAGCTTTGTGCCAAGTGTCTGGGTCGTCCAGGTAACAGGGGTGACCGGCTCCTTTCATCACCACCACCCTGTGATTGGCCAGATTGCTCAGGTTGTTCAGTGACACTTCTCCGAGCTGAGTGTCCTGGTCGCCGTACACAATCAGCGATGGGACCTGAGGGAGAGATGGGACACAAACACACACATCATGGTGAAGAGATTTCTGTGATGAATCATCTCCAGAGTCCTTTCCCTCTCTCTGAGTTATTTTTTTTTGTTTGTTTTTAAAGCCCATAGCTAAAGGGATTTTGCAGATGTCCTCTATTTTACCTCAAGTTTAAAAAAATTCAAACAGGTCTTATAAAAAGATAAGAGGCAAGCTTTTTATTTTTATTAGGTGTGACTAATTTATGTGTCAAGAATAAAAATAAAGGAAATAAAAGAGTAAGAACAGACTAGTCATATATTGATATTAGTTTGTATCAGCTGTGGAAAAGGATTCAGATCCTTCACTTAAATAAAAGTCACAAAACATTTTTTAAATCTGTATCTAACCAGGAGAGTCCCACTGAAACTAAGGAGACCTCGCCGAGCAGCATAAATGAAAACAAATAGTTACAAGTGGAAAATACAAATGAAACATAAACAGAATAAATAAAAAGGATGTCACCACTCAGAGGAGAAATTTGAGAGTTTCGTAACCAGGTAATTTTAGATTTGTATTTACATAAATTTGGGGGACTTGCACGACACAGATTAAACAAAGACTGAAGCAACAGAGGCCGAGTTATCCTGGCATTTAAAGTGCCGGTATACTTCATCAGAAATGTTTGTCAGATGGTTGAACAGCTTTGAAAACTTTCCCCCACACACCTTTCTGATGGTGAATTAGGAGGGACAGTGTTCCATGGTTTCTGTAACATTCACACCCACTTCACATCGTGATTGGTCAGGGTCCAAACTTCTCGTGAAAATCTGAGTGAACGTCTTTTAAGAGAAAATATCTGAAGATGTGTGTCATCCTTGTTTTTGACTCAATATTGTGTCTCCCCTCTCTCTAGGGCAACCTGCTTTTCACACCGCCATCAGGTGTAGCCATTTTAGATGATGTGTTCACACCGAACGTAATGTGAATTTTGCATCACATTACTCGAGCAAATACGGCTGCTGGAGAGTTTCTTTGAGAATTAAGTGACTGGCGAATATTTGCCTTTAACAATTGTGCTAACTAAGTGGGAAAGCAGCTAACAGCTAGCGTTGTGTGCAGTAAAGTACAGCCGACAGCTGCAATCAAGTGATGTGAACACAACACAGTTCATACTGTCATGGCAGCCCATTACTGCTTGCCCCTCTCGTCGTTCACCTTTCACAATAAAAGACCAACTTAAAGTACTCAAAGCATCTTGCTAAGAGGCGGCACGGTGGTGCAGTGTTCAGTATCGTTGCCTTACAGCAAGAGGGTTCATGGTTCGAACCTGAGGTGGGGGGTTAAAACCCTATGTAGCCCCTCTGTGTGGAGTTAAGTTTTTCTGCACGTACTCCAGCTTCCTCCCATGCTGCAAAAACACCCTGGTTAGGTTAATTGGTGACTCTAAATTGTCTGTAGGTGTGAATGTGAGTGTGAATGGCAAATGTGTCAGCCGTGTGATAGTCTGGCGACCTGTCCAGTCCACATCTCGCCCGAAGTCAGCTGGAATAGGCTCCAACACCCCCACGACTCCTAACAGGATTAGCGGTTACAGTTCAATGAATGAATGAATAAATGAATTTTGCTAAGACGCAACTCAACAAAACAGCTTACGCAAGTCCATCCATCTTCTAACCGTTTCATCCTCTTGAGGGTCGTGGGGGGGCTGGAGCCTATCCCAGCTGTCATTGGGTGAGAGGCAGGGTACACCCTGGACAGGTCGCCAGACTATCACAGGGCTGACACATAGAGACAGATGCCTAAATGGTTGAGCAACTTTAATGTTGTTTTATGTCAAGAGGAGGCAAATTTGAGCTACTTATGACCTCATATATTTTTAGTGCAAAATCTCAAACTGCAAAGTAATTAATTATTGCAGTTGCCTTTCAACAGTGCGCCCACAAAGGAGGTTATGTTTTTTGTTCTGTTTTTTTTTTTTTTTTTTTTGCTTCAAAGCAGGATTATGGAAAAACTACCCGCCCAATTTTCATGAAACTTGATGGAAAGGTGTGGCATGGACCAAGGAAGACCCCTCTAAATTTCAGTAACAGGCCACATATACAAATTATTTTTCACTTTTGTAAACACTGCAAGATAGTGCATTTGGCGGAGGGCTGTGTTCACAGAGCAGCCTTCTAGTTACTGTATGTATGTAGTTGTTTTCAAATCATCACCTCACTTCCGTTTTATGTTGCTGCTTTTCTGCCTCGATATTTTCCCCAAATCACTGAACATCAAGCAGCCGTAATGCTCTCACTCTTTTTTTCATTTGTGTGCTTGTTTATGGAGGAGAACAACTTTTAAGTAATAAACGCGTCTCCTTCATGGATAATGCACCTTCACTTGGTCCGCCATCTAAGAAATTGAATTTTGAAATGCTTGGGAGCTGGATGAAAGCCAGTGTGAAAGTCACATGGTATCTGCTGCTGTCATGGTGGCATGTAAAAGGGAGAGAAGGTTGTGGGGTTGACATTCACGGCTGCTCAAGTTCTCCTTTAAAGAGGAAATGAGGAAGGGCCCAGATACTGTGCACAGGAAGGGAAAAGGAATATAAAGTGTTAGCTGACACACTCAGGCTGTACCTTTACACTCTGGTACTGCTCCGCTGTAAATTTGTCGGTGCAGATGGGAGCTACAGGGATGTAGGCTCGTACCAGAGCCTGGTGCTGGTGGAGGAAGGGGAGGGAGTACATCCCGCTGAGGGAGGGGCTGATCAGCACCACCGGGCTCAGGCTCAGCTGCTCACACACCTCTTTCAGGAAACCTGCAGGGGCCAGTTCTCCAACCGCTGCCGGGGCCACGGCTGACTTAGACTGACCGAGTCCTGTGGACAGACACCAGAGAGGAGGGACAGCGGACTGAGAGAAGAAGACGAGGGCTGCAAGTTATCACATTTAGCGGATAGCAAACCTTTAGATCAGAGGATTCAAATTGTGAGACACGGAGGGAGGGACATGAGGAGAAGAACCATATAGATTTCTCCATATGGTCATCTGCTCCATGCATGCTACTGAAACTGTTTACATTACGTAGCCATAAAGAGACAGGTGCTAAAACAGAGGGTGAATACATGTGATCCAGTGCAGACAGTGTTTTTTGACTATTAAAGCATGTAAAATCTTCTAGTAGAAACCTACAATACAAGCACAAACCTGAAAATGACCATAATATGTCCCCTATGAGGACTCCATTGCACGCCATCATCAATATCCCTCCTATCAGATGGCTTTAGGGCCGTCAGACTCACCTGGCAGGTCGATGGCGACAGCACGGCAGCCTGCTTTGGCCAGAGTCTCCAGAGTGCCGATGTTGAGCCAGTTTTCTGATGAGAAACGGATGCCGTGAAGGAGTAAAACTGACATCCTCACTTCCCCTGAGGCAGGTTCACTCTGTCTGTAGAACAACGAGGCTTTGCAGCTCTCCACCTGCACACTCCCCTCTGTCATCTTAACAGCTGACATCCTGAACAGAGGAACAGCAGAAAACTCTTTGCACTGTCACTGTTATACACTACTGTTATGCTCTGGTGAAGTACCAAAGTATTAACATCAGAATATACTCAAAATGGCCAAGAGCAATATCCAGGAGCTGCACTTCTTTGTTACAGGTAAGATGTGTCACAACAGCTACAGAGGTGCCCTGGCCTACAAGACATATCCCAGACAGAAGTCTGTTTGGTACAGACCCCAGCAAAAATCACATCGTCATCATTTTTAAATTTTTTAGTGAAAATAAAATGCAAAAATGACCATTACCACTAAAATCCTGACTCATATCCCAATCAGCTCATTTCAGAATATCGTATTTCTAACCATGTTGTTATACCTCTGGATGCACTGAAGTGTGAACATCACTTTAATGTTGCAGCTGGTTCAGGTGCGACTAATTTTAATCACTTTACATATATTTTGTATTAATCTGAATCTGGAAAGCAGCTAGTAGCTGAAGCTGACAGATAAATGTAGTGGAGTAGAAGTATAAAGTAACATAAAATGGAATTACTTTGGTAAAGTACAAGTACCACAGACTTGTTCTTAAGTACTTGAGCAAATGCACTTAGTCACTTTCCACCAGTGGTTGTGACAATATAAAATATGTTACATAGGAAATTTATCATCGCTAACAAATACTGTACATCAGAGGCGTAAATAGAGACACTGCAGGCAGTGCGGTTGCACAGGAGCCTGTGAGAGTCCATAGAGAGAGCGGGCCCTCCAACAATGTGATCGCTACTTTAGAAATATGCCTGTGTTCAAAGAAGAACTGCCATTGTAGGAGCCATGAATTAATTTAGAGAGGGATAAATCTTGTAAGATTAATAACTTTTGGAATGGTTTGTATTGTTATACAGTACAGGCCAAAAGTTTGGACACACCTTCTCATTCAATGCGTTTTCTTTATTTTCATGACTATTTACATTGTAGATTCTCACTGAAGGCATCAAAACTATGAATGAACACATGTGGAGTTATGTACTTAACAAAAAAAGGTGAAATAACTGAAAACATGTTTTATATTCTAGTTTCTTCAAAATAGCCACCCTTTGCTCTGATTACTGCTTTGCACACTCTTGGCATTCTCTCCATGAGCTTCAAGAGGTAGTCACCTGAAATGGTTTCCACTTCACAGGTGTGCCTTATCAGGGTTAATTAGTGGAATTTCTTGCTTTATCAATGGGGTTGGGACCATCAGTTGTGTTGTGCAGAAGTCAGGTTAATACACAGCCGACAGCCCTAGTGGACAACTGTTAAAATTCATATTATGGCAAGAACCAATCAGCTAACTAAAGAAAAACGAGTGGCCATCATTACTTTAAGAAATGAAGGTCAGTCAGTCCGGAAAATTGCAAAAACAAGTTAACAGCAGCTCAGATCAGAGACCAGATGAATGCCACACAGAGTTCTAGCAGCAGACCCATCTCTAGAACAACTGTTAAGAGGAGACTGCGCCAATCAGGCCTTCATGGTCAAATAGCTGCTAGGAAACCACTGCTAAGGAGAGGCAACAAGCAGAAGAGATTTGTTTGGGCCAAGAAACACAAGGAATGGACATTAGACCAGTGGAAATCTGTGCTTTGGTCTGATGAGTCCAAATTTGAGATCTTTGGTTCCAACCGCCGTGTCTTTGTGAGACGCAGAAAAGGTGAACGGATGGATTCCACATGCCTGGTTCCCACTGTGAAGCATGGAGGAGGAGGTGTGATGGTGTGGGGGTGTTTTGCTGGTGACACTGTTGGGGATTTATTCAAAACTGAAGGCACACTGAACCAGCATGGCTACCACAGCATCCTGCAGCGACATGCCATCCCATCCGGTTTGCGTTTAGTTGGACGATCATTTATTTTTCAACAGGACAATGACCCCAAACACACCTCCAGGCTGTGTAAGGGCTATTTGACCAAGAAGGAGAGTGATGGAGTGCTGCGGCAGATGACCTGGCCTCCACAGTCACCGGACCTGAACCCAATCGAGATGGTTTGGGGTGAGCTGGACCGCAGAGTGAAGGCAAAGGGGCCAACAAGTGCTAAACACCTCTGGGAACTCCTTCAAGACTGTTGGAAAACCATTTCAGGTGACTACCTCTTGAAGCTCATGGAGAGAATGCCAAGAGTGTGCAAAGCAGTAATCAGAGCAAAGGGTGGCTATTTTGAAGAAACTAGAATATAAAACATGTTTTCAGTTATTTCACCTTTTTTTGTGAAGTACATAACTCCACATGTGTTCATTCATAGTTTTGATGCCTTCAGTGAGAATCTACAATGTAAATAGTCATGAAAATAAAGAAATCGCATTGAATGAGAAGGTGTGTCCAAACTTTTGGCCTGTACTGTATGTTTCTGGTTAGTGTTTGAGACATTATTTTTTTTGTGATTGCGGTTGTTGGGAGAGTCGGATCACATGGATATGGACAGTGACACTCATTATCTATATCAGCATCTCGTCTTCACCTGTGTGGTTTTTTTTGGTTGGAGCGAGAGGGTGAGTGGGTTGCTGTATTTTTTTATTGACCGCACTTTTCTTTGTTCGCTGTGGTCATTTTGATTAGAAGTTTGTGCATGTTATTATAAGTTGATTCCTTCTCATTAATAAATTTATTTGATATATTTTTGGATCTCAGCTAATCTTCTGTTGGCGTGTCAGACAAGTTATCAGGCCCAGCCTCAGCTTCTCAGTGAATTTTTTTGTTTCCTGCAGTCGCTACACTCATTAAATTCAAAAAGGTGCCATTTGCTATGTGTGTATTTGAAAAAGGCAAACCCATCTGTATCATGTTTTTTTTTTG
Organism: Epinephelus lanceolatus; assembly: GCF_041903045.1. Taxonomy (NCBI): domain Eukaryota; kingdom Metazoa; phylum Chordata; class Actinopteri; order Perciformes; family Serranidae; genus Epinephelus; species Epinephelus lanceolatus. The sequence continues at coordinate 29,955,280 of NC_135734.1, read as the reverse complement.
TAAACTATGAAAGGATTAAATTAAATGAATAATTTCTCCTTTTTTTTGTATTTTTGCCACATACAGATGCAATGATGATTGCTGGGTGATATGTATGTTGATGCTGTCCAGTGTTGAGTCTCTGATCATATGATGAGACGATATGTGCACAGTAATGTGCACTTGGGCCTGTTGTAACTAGCTTACGCCACTGCTGTGCATTAATGAAGAAATATCCAGCATTGGGAAAGCTACTCTGACAGCTATCAATTATTTTAACCTAGAAAATGTTGAACTAAAGCAAAGCTGCCCAAAGAAGAAATCTGATAAGCTCAAGGAAAAGTAGTTCAAACTACTTCGTAAAAAATGCTTAAACTGACAATGACCATGTCATAAAAATGATAACAAAATATAAAACAAACAAGTCACATGCCAGAAAAAAAATGCCACATAGCCATAGAAAAGTGCAAGAAATATCATCTTTGTTTCGTATACAGTGTCCATCAGTGAGACGCCTGTCCTCAGAAACTATTGCACCAAGCAGGATTTAGTTAGTCAGGTACGATAACATGCAACAACTTGTCTTTGTTAATAATTATACAAGGCTTTAATTAACACTTCTGACTAATTGTGGTCACAAGGGATTCAATTACAGTAGAGCAGCAATGATAAAATGAAAATTAAAAAAATAATTCCTTTCCTTTTATGGCCCAAAATTGTTTATAGTTTCAGCAGTTAACACGCAAACAGTAATGAAACTACTGGAATCACTATGTAAATAATAATGTAAATGAACTACCAGCAGGCTAATGCAAAATATAGTTTAACTGCAAGTAAGTGCATGCAGTTCACAACTCCCTGCAAACACTGCAAAAACACCAGTAGGGGAGAGTGAGGTGAGATGTGCCAGTTTTTACTTGAGGTGACTTTAAAGAGAGGGCATCGCAGTAATGCGTCCAATTAAAATATGTACATATATTTCAGGATGTGGGGCATCCCTGGGAACAGCCACTTTGGATCTTAAATAAACTGTTTAAAAATATGGCTTTCCAAAAAAAAGTGGTCTCGTGGCACAATTTGCCCCCGATGCGGGGTGAGTTGTGCCTTTGGAGAGAATAAGTTGGGGTAAATTGTGCCATTGATTATTGAAGTAAAACAGAACATTTTCATGTCATATACTGTAATGCTGTATCAAAGCAAGACAAATTCAATACCACATTACTTATTAAAGCTTTTTTTAATAACATCAAAGGCCAGATTTAGCAGTAGATAACATGTCGAATACATGAAAGATTGGCTAGAAGTAGGCCTACATAATATTTATTATTTTCAGAATAAAATGTAGTTAAACCTGAACAAAATCAACTGCAATTCTCAGAACCAGGCTACAACACAACATGCCACTTGTCAATGCTCAATTCTTCAACAAGGCCTATTTAAAATGTTAAGAACAAAATAAATGTCAACTCCTGGCCATTAGAGTGTGTGTGTGTGTGTGTGTGTGTGTGTGTGTGTGTGTGAGATGGCTCCATAGCTGCAATCTTCTTCAACAAGGCCTATTTACAGACCTCCCCCTGTTGCACCTCTCTCACTACTCTGTCCAGCTCCATAAGAGGGGTTGAACCCCTGTCTGTCTTCCTTTTGTAAAGGCGCGGCATTATGGCTTTTGGTCTAAAATCAAAAATGTCACACAATTTGCCACTGGCACAACTTAACCCAGGCCTTTTGGCACAAATCACCCCATCCCCACCATTTTAGCAAACTTGTATCATCCAGCAGTTTAGAGCTAACATCATGCTAACAGTATAGCCTCATATTGTAGCTTACTAAAGCACTAACTCATGTATGAAATGTTTTCAAACTTATCTATAATTGTTCAGACACAACAATCAATAAACCATGATCATAAAAAAATTACTTTGAAAGGCAAAAACAGTTTTTTGGACTTAAATCTGCTTACCTCTTGTGCCATGTGCCTCTTTTCTCCACAGGCTGAGTAAAATAGATGCCTCTTTAAAAATATGAGGTCACATGACGAATTTCTTCTATGGTTTTCTAGAAACAAGGGGTGGCACAACTCTCCCACTGGCACAAATCACCCCACTCTCCCCTACAGCTAGATTACAGTGGGTTGTAACCATTTATTAGACGATGATGTGGGACTTTAAGTGTTACTGTGTGGGATATATGAACAAATACATCCCTCTTAGATCAAATGCACCAAAAGCATGAAGTCAGCAGGCATAAAATGTTGAGTACAAGGACCTCAAGACTGTACTTGACAGCTCACTACAATGCAACACAGCCAAAGCATTCACACAGAAGTACCAGGTGGGAGCTGCAGACGTCAACACACCCGCAGGTTTATTGAGTGCAACAGCAGCCTCTCTGGCAGCTGCAGCAAGTTAAACAATGTATGTAACTCCAAACTTAAATCGCGTTGGACTGGGCTGCAGCGTTTTGTACGATGCTGCAGTTAATTTGTCCAAACACTTGAAACACTGTGCTTTTATTTTGTAGCCCACTGCAGCTCACTCTTGTGTCAGTGTTAAATAAGTCCGACAGAGGAGTTTGTTAAACAGGCTGATGATCAAAGTCCAGATTAGATCATTTGATTTGTAACATCGAGCTCACTCTCACAAACTTCATCACAAATACCATGAGAGAATAATCCTCCACTTCTTACCTCACAGGCTGCAGAGAGGGCCCAGTGTCTAACCTGCAGAATAAAACAGGACAGCTGTAGCTTGGTGTTAAATCAGCTACAGTTTCACTTTATGTCCCGGAAAACAGGAAAAAAAAATCCTCTGGAAATATTTCTACTGACGTCTAGCGTCTGCGAGGAGAACTGCTTTTATTCTGGCAGCTACATAAAAACCAAACCTGTGTTATTCACTAAATATTTGGTTTAATCGTTAGGTGCACTGTTGCAGACTATATATCTGAGTATCGTGAATAAAGTGCATGCACCAGGGCTGATGTGCCACTCGTCATTAATGATTAATACGCAGTATTGATTGGCTGTGTTTTGGGGATTAGGGCCTCTGTTTGAGTAAGAGCTCAGTGTTCGGCTGTGGGTGGTTTTGGTGAAGTTTTCTGCGTTTTCTAACATCTGACTGCACTTATAGGGGGATTTTTCTCTCAGTATCAGGTCGAGCTGTGATCGGATGTTTAATCCCCCAAAAAGAAACTTCAGAGCAGAGATCTCAGTCTGACTTCAGCCCAGTGTTGTAAAACTGTCTTCATCGTCCTCAGAGCACAAACAATGAAACTGCTGCTGCCATTTATTCTCCTGACAGTCCGACTGACCACCGGTAAGAAAGTTCTAACATCATAATTGTCTTTAATTATGAATGTCAGTCACTTATACATCATATTGTTGTTATGAAGATCCTAAATGTTTGAATTTATTATGTATTTTAAATCAGACTCAGAGTAAAGGCCTGTTCAGTAACTGTTTGTGTGTGTGGGTTCATACAGAAGTGTGTAAACAGCAAAAATTGATTAAAAAAATAAGTAATATCCAGCTGAGTATTTTTTAAAAATATTGGGAGTATTATGTAATAAAATAAAAGTGCATGAATGTCAGTGGTGTAGGAAGTATTCATTTTTATTTTTATTTTTTACTTAAGATAAAGTATCAGTATCTCACTGTGACAGTACGACTCCACTACAAGTAAAAGTCCTGCATTCAAAACTTTACTTTACGAAAAGAATCTAAGTATTAAATGCAGCACAATGCACTGTAACACTTTATTTACTCTGCCTACAGGTAGTTTATAGAGTATCTGTAACCTTTCAACAGCTTATTAGTTGAAATCCAACAGTTTATCTTTATTCTGTAAAACTTTAACAGATTATCTAAAGAGTTCATGTCACCATTTATTGACATATTCTCAGAATAGTTGCGTTGAACTTGAACTTTCCCCTCAAGCTATGCAGCATAAGTATAAGCAAGTAAGCATTAGTTTCAGCTAAATTATTATGAAGTTAATCGTTACATATACTCTGGACAAACATCTACAGAATAAAGTAAAACAGTTGAATTTCGACTAACAGGCTGTTTAAATGTTAAAAATACTCTATAAACTATCTGTAGGCAGACTAAATAAAGTGATACCAAATGTACTTAAAGTATCAAAAGTAAAAGTATCTGTTCCCTGTCAGTGTTTTATTATTATTATTATTATATATGGATATTTGGATTAATATTACTGCTGCATGAATCTGTATGTTGCATTTTACCACTGTAGATGTTTAGGTTGTGTTAATTTTTAACTCCTTTATATATTGTTGGAGAGTTTCATTTACAACACTGTGTCATATTGTGAGAACTACACATCCCTAAAAAGTTTTCATGGTGCCAGAAAAACAGGCCTGTTTTCAACTGTGTGACGATGCAGTTTCCACCTGATCCACTAGGGATTTTATTTAGTTTATGTACCTTAAGAAGTAGGGGAATTTTTTCAACACGTAAAGCAACACAAGAATGTTGAAACTATTGTTATTATTATTATTGTTTCACTGGACAGGAAATGGATGAAAACTTGTAAACTGTGAAGTAACTAAAGCTGTCAGAAAATGTAGTAAAGTAAATAATCAAGTACAGTACAAGTACCTTCAATTTGTACTTAATAACATTACTTGAGTGAATGTACAAAATTAAATTCCTTCACTGTAAAGGATTCATAGTTATTTAATTGTCTGTGTTGTTATGAGGAGTCTAACTTTTTGGTTTTATTGTGTATTTAAGAATCAGATTAGGAGTAAATGTTTGTTTAGTAACTGTGTGTTTATGAAGAAATATGTAAACTACAAAATGAAATAAAATAAAATAAATCCTTGACACAACCAGTTATTTTCATTTTATATTTTTAGATTAGGATTATTATGTTAAAAAAAAATTGGTATTGCTTGACGTAAACCAATAGCAGTAATGATAGCTGTAATAGTAATTGTGGTCTGTTGCTGTTTAAAAGTTTCTCTGGTCTCACAAACCAGCAGCAGCGTCTTGGTCCAAAGGTTATATGTGAGCAGGCTCGTGCCCAAATGTTGCAGATGGTGCCAGTGAGCACCTGCACTCCAGTTCAAACCCCGGACTAAACACATAGAGATACAGTCCTGACAGTCAGCCTGAGTTTTATTGTTTTGTTCTGCGTAAACAGGCTACCGCAGCCCTCTGAATGACTTCCAGCGCTCAGAGGGCAGAGAGCTGGTTCCTACCTCCTGGAACTCGGCTCGAGTGTCGTCGTTACCGGGCCTGAACCTGGAGGACTGTGCCACACGTTGCTCACAGTCTCTGGACTGCAGGTATCCAACCTTCACTTTAACACAGTGGCTTGAAAGCATCACTAGGCATCCTTTTTATTCAGCAAGGACATTAGTTATTACTCATGACTTTATTTAACTGCATGAATTAAAGAAGATCACTTTGTGTTAGACCTGTAAACTTGATGGCTCAGGAAGTGATTTAAAGGACACACCTGGTGATAATCTATACTTTTTTGGTTTAGCAACATTAAAGGTTACAGACAAACAAAAATAACCACAAGGAAACATGGAAGATAAACATTAACCTATCAAAACATTAAAATATCTTTGCACAATAGGGTTGCAACTAATGATTATTTTCACTGTCAATTTCTTTGTCAGACATTTTCTTGCTTAATTGATTGGTTGTTTGGTCTATAAAATGAACACACCACATGAAGAGTAGTGGACAAATGATGACCATTTCCTAAAGCCCAAAATGACGTCCTCAAATGTCCGGTTTTGTCCAGAACCCAAAGATATTCAGTTTACTGTCACAGAGGAGTAAAGAAACTAGAAAATATTCACATTTAAGAAGCTGAAATCTGTCAATTTTTGATTCTTTTTCTTGACACAAGTACTGAATTATCAATTACTAAATTAGTTGGCAATTAATTAAAAAGTTGACAACTAATCGATTAATCGTTGCAGCTCTAACGTACAGTGACAAGCACCAACTGAGTCATTCATCACTGTACTTATGAGAACTTTAAAATCAGGCAGAGCGACCAGTTCTCTTAGTTTTAAATCTTTGTGAAGGCCGTCCCAAGTGAAGGCAGCAGAGCACATAAAATCTTTCTTACCCAGCTCAGTCTGTGCACTTGGAACAAACAATAACACCACATCTTGTGATCTCAGATTTTTACCACAGTCAGATCAAAACCAACAATGAAGCGATCATACTAACAAATATTATCTGTGTAGCCAAAGCCTGATTGATTTTACTGTTCTGTGCCATAGATCTCAGTTCTTCTAATCTATTACAGCTGCACTGATGCACTACGTGAGATGTTCCTTTATTACCATGAACACGCTGTAGTTTATTTTGAGTCAGTCCCACATACACCGTCCTGCTGCTGGAAATACTCAGTAAAGCTCTCCTGAGTCCAGATCTTTGATAAACCCACTTCACCAAGTTGACTAACTCATCTGGCACTGTGAAATAAAAGTTTCCCAGTTAAAAAAGTAACCAATCCAATTCTGCAAAGGGACAAACAGTTAGCCAATCTGCCATGGGTGGGACTGACGTCAAAGTCAAGCTGTGATACCAACAATGGCGAATGCCATAGACAAGATAGATACTGCTATCGAGGCTGTCCTAAATTTGAAAAAAAAAACAACAAAAAACAATTCAAATTCAAAGTCTTGAATTTGATATGACACCCTTGATTAACAAATTACTTTACATAGATGGCGTGTTATCTCAATATTTCCTGACATCGTAGTTTGTTTTTACTTGAGTCAGTTCCACTCTTACAGTTTGCAGGCATGGCTACACATCAGTTTAGACTTGAGATGACATTAGGTTCGACCGTTGGTCTCTAGTGATCGCTTAGAGAAAATCAAATCCCCCTCTCCCACAGAAATCAGTTAGAGTGATCCAATGTCAGACTGCAGATGGAGATGACAGGTCTGTCTGATATCAGGCAACCAGATGTGTATTAATCCATTTACTACTGTTTAAGTAATAGTAGTAGTAGTTTGTTTCCTGCTGTTGAAGGAAAGGGGTGGCAGTAGCTCAGTCCGTATAGGGACTGAGCGACTGCCAAAGCGTTGCCGGTCCACGTCCCCAGCCAGTTTGGTGCCAGTTTGAATCCTTGGCACTTTCGAGATGCACCTAAGCAGGGGGGTTTGGAGGTGTGACTACTCGTGTCTCTCGCCATCATGTCTTAAGATCAGAGCAAGTGATGTTTTTATTGCTGACAGAAATGATGGCCAACACTGTGAAAATTAGACTTTAGCAGCCCCAGAGATCTTTTTATGTCTGCATTACAAAGTTCTATTAATGATCTTAGAAGCTCACTGATTCATATCTCAACATTAAGAAATAAAGGCTAAATCCTTTCATCAGAATACTTTCTCTAAGTTTGTATGCATCAGTGTTCAAAGCTTTGACATGAAAATATCCCTCAACACCAGAGCGTTCAACTACGAGACCCGTCCAACTGTCTCCTGTAAACACCTGCCCTGGGTGGGTGACGGGAGCAACGCAGAGGTGAAGAGGAACGTGAACTGTGACCTGTATGAGAAGAAGGGTAAGACTCATTGTGTGATGTTACACAGATCAAGGTGACTGATCAGTACTGGAGTTGTTTTGACTGGTTTGTTTTTTGTTGTGAAGTCTATGTCAGGAAGTGCATCGTAAGTAAAGGAGAAGACTACAGAGGGAAAGTCTTCACCACAAGAAGTGGACTCACCTGCCAACAGTGGTGGTCCAAGTTTCCTCACGATCACAGGTGACACAGATTCATCATTGATCTTTCATACAGTGAAATCAGGCACATTGGAGTTAAAGTGAAAAAGGACTATGAGGTTAAACAGATGGTATTCAACTTAAATGGAATTTGAAGGGGCAACACATTTTTACTTTCAACTTGTCCATTATGGCAGCTTGGTCATTGGCCCTACACTTCAAATTGACGCTCCAGGACCTTAAGTGTCAGTTTTAGACGTGTCAGTTTCCACTTGTTACATGCAAACAGTGTCTTCAAAATAACCTTCAGAAACACAGTTTATGCCACCAAAACTATTTGGTTAGTTTTAGGAAGAGATCATGGTTTGGATTAAAATGGCTTTGGTTTTACATGAGACACTAGCGGTCTCTTTGGTGAAAGTCCTGCATTTGTTTGACACATCCATCCACCCTGACCTCCTATGTACTTACACAGGCTTCAGACGTCAGTTGCTCTGAGTGTCTAATGCAGCAGATGGGTTTACACTGGAATTATGCTGCATTTACATGGAATCAGGGAGATGGTAGACAGCAAATCAGATATCATTTTAGTGGCAAGAACAGGACGGCAACATTAGGTGAGGCTGGCAGACACCACTAACAGTCCACATTAAGCTCCTTCACACAAGGAGAAAACATGACTAATCTTGACCTAATTACAAATAATAATAAACATAAAATAAATGTATTTAATATATTCTATTTTATTCTTTGTAAATAATACAGCTCCACCATCGCAACATTATGGTCATGCATGTTTCATTTTTCTGTCCTACTATTCTGTCTGTCTGTTTGTTTTTCCCGTGCTATCTGGAAGGTGTCGTCAATCTGTGGTCTACCATTTAGTGTCTGCCTGAATCCATGTGAGCACAGCTTTTCAATCAGGACAGACAAGAATAGGTAATACGGGAAATATGAGTGTCCAGATTAACAGATGGTTTGTGCCAATTAGGAAGTCTTTGGCGCTTGGGCACCAGAGGGAAATATTTTGTGATTTAGGGACATCTGAGTGGCAGCAAGATAAATCCCTCCATGGAGTCCAGACAATGGTGGTGGTGGTGGCTGATGGGTCTGAGGCTGCTGACTGCTGAGGCATATGAGGCTGATGAATCTGTAAAGACTAGGTGGTGATGGCGAGGTGGAAGGTGTGCACGACTGCAGCAAGAAAGAACCATATTTAAAATGAGGAGCAGTAACATGATAGGCTGACAGAGAACGTGTGTTGCTGTGCTATTGGCTGATTGTAAATCAGGTGATGAATCAATTGACCTACTCAGACAATGATGCCAAGAGATAGAGAGTGAGCATGCCTGCAGGGAGTGAATGGAAGTGAGAAAAAAACTTATTAAAAAAAATATATTGTCTTACTGACTGAACTTTTGCCTGAGCTTCATTAGTAGAAAGCACAGTGCATCTCATACAGATGCTACAGTGTGCCTTGTGTGTTGGTATCAGATGCAGAGATACTTGAAAAACAGTAAATATGACTTAATTAAAGCTCCACTAATCAATACAATACAAAACCAATGGCTGTGTGTAATGTGACAGGAGTTACTCACATTAAACCAACTGACTCTGTGGTTCCTCTCACCTCATCAGAGCTTTTAGCACTTTGTATTGGTTTTCTTGACTCTCATTGACCTTGTTTCCAACAGCAGATGGCAGCTGTTGTCAATATGTGTCAGTTTTTTATTCATAGTGGATTTCTGTTGCTGCCAAGTGGCTGAAAAAATGATACAGCTTTAAGTTAATTTCTCCAATTACTTCCTGTTCTCTAAAATTGTGAGGCTGTGTATAGAAAGGGCTCCAGCTCACACACTGTCGCTCTGACGTGGATGCAAACACCCTCAAATTAAAGCTGAGAGTCGACACTTTAACATGTTACATTTCCAATCCAAAGCTGGGAGTACAGAGCTTGTAAAATAAACAAACGTGACACTGCTCTAAAACATTTTGACTGCTCTGTATAATAAGTGAAAAACTCTCTGTTGGTCTCAGGTGGACTCCCACAGCCACCAACGGTCTGGAGTTGAACTACTGCAGGAATCCAGATGGGGATCGGATTGGCCCGTGGTGCTACACCACCGACAATGAGCGACGTTATGAAAGCTGCAACATCCCCCAATGCAAAGATGGTACATCTCATACGTTTCCATAAATCAGGGTGTACAAGTGTGATGGGAAAAGATTTATTTGCAGGTCCTGAACTTTCTCAGTTATTTTCTAGGCTTCTTGGAACAAACTATATAATTTGGTCATGATTATAGGAAAATTGTGATAAACACAGTGATTAGTCACTCATTAATTTGAGTTTTTAAAGAGAGATTTGGGAAAATAAGATAGTTTCACAGTTGGGTGCAGCTTATAAGGAGATGTTGACTTCTCATCCTTTAAAGAACCCTTAAAAACTGATCAAAATACATTTAAACCAGAGGAAGTATTCACCTATTTCGCTGGAAACTTTGCTCCCCATGCTGAGGTGTATGTTCTCCTTTACTTTTAAATTGCACAGAAAACCAAATTTCACACTGTTTGCATGTTCAGCTAACTTCCTGCCTGCTGTGAACTGACTCAAAGATGATTACTTTGGTAAAAGAAGGTTGTAATTACCAAGTGTACCAATTGAACACCATCTCCCCCATCATTAGCATCAAATTACAGGGTCTTCTCCAGGAACCTTACTAAGACGTTACAATTTTATCAGCTCATTTCAGGGGAATTATTTGGATATTATGAGACCTGTAAAATCAAATGTTTCTGTATCAGTGACATTTTTTCTTCTTCTCATACTTCTGACTTAAAGCTGTGCTTGTGGTTTTGTTTGCAGACGTGTGTATCACGTGTAACGGAGAGGACTACAGAGGGCAGGTCGACCACACTGTGAATGGCAGAGAGTGTCAGAGATGGGACCAGCAGTACCCGCACCAACACATCTACCAGCCTGAAAAGTACTCGATGAGTCATCACTACATTATCCGTCATGTGCCTGATCAGCCAGATTATTCAAACATGTTAATGTCCTGTGTTTTTTTAACTGTGGACATAAAAAATCTTCATGTATATTTCAGATATCCTGATAAGAGTTTAGACGACAACTACTGCCGTAACCCTGACGCCTCTCCGGTGCCCTGGTGTTACACCACAGACCCTGATGTGGAGAGGGAGAACTGTGAGATCAGCAAGTGCAGTAAGATGTTGCTTTTGTTACAGTAACACTGTTAGAAGAAAAAGATTACAGATGGAACGAGTAGTTGATTGAAAGAAAACTGATCTACAGGGTGCCCAGTAGCTTGCCTAGTAGAGCAGGCGTCCCATGTACCAAGGCTATGTCCTTGCCACAGCGGCCCGGGTTCAATTCTGAACTGTGGCCTTTTGCTGTGTGTTGTACCCTCTTTCTCCCTGTTTCACACTCATCCTGTCCTGTTTAATAAAGGCAAAACCCCATAAAAATAATTTTTAAAGAAGGACAACTAATCTACTATTATGAAAATGGATGATTTGCTTTTTTCTGGGGGTGAAATTGGCAAAACCTACTCTGTTTCCATTTTCTCAAATGTGAAGATTTGCTGCTTTTCTTTGTCCTCATTTATAGCTAACTGAATATATCTGGGTTTCTGACTAGTGGCTGGACAAAACAAGACATTTTCACTACAGACCAGGGGCCACATACAGCCTAATTTGACCTCAGGTGACCAGTTAAACTATTGCATAATACCCTATAAATAACATAACCTCTGCATGTTTCCTTCTCTTTTAGTGTAAAAAAGTAAAAGTACATTCTGAAAATGCATTTAAACAAATGATTAACAGTCTAATGCAGCTGAGCGCCACTTGTCCCTCTAAGAAGTTGAATGCTAACTGTCTTAAGAAAAATAATTTTAACAGTATGTCTCGGTTTTCCCACATTCAGTCAGTTTAGTACTCACTGTCATTACATGTTCATTTGTCTATATATTTCCAGTCCTTTATAGTTACCCTGGCATCAACACACCAAACTAAAGTGGAACTTCAGGAAAGCAATCCAGGTAATATTAAAAAGCCTTTATTGTAGTAGCTAAAATCATCAAAAGAGCCAACATGTTTCCACCACTGCAGGTCTGTGTCAGGGCTTTCAAAACATGCAACACAGGTATGGCCACACCCACTCTTACCAAGGGTTTAATGTGTTCTATGCCCTCTATGCATTATTGTCTATTTGTTCCACCTGTCATGCCATTATATGGGTCATGTGATGGCCTCCGATGGTTCCTGCCACTACAAAGGTAGGGCCATACCTGTGTTGTATGTTTTAAAGACCTGCTTTGGTCGAAACATGTTGGCTCTTTTAATGATTTAGTCACTACAATAAAGGCTTTTTAATATTTCCTTCCTCGTTTTTCTATATTTTTCGGAGTGCCTGGATTGCCTTGCTGCCAGTCCTGTTGTTTCCCGTTCTCCATGAGCACCCGACACAAGGTTTTGACCTATGTTTGTATATACAGAGCAACCAGTCATCTCTCTCCTTTTTAAAGTGGAAGCTGTTGAGGAAGCAAGTTCCTGCCTTACAAACCATTTACAAGTCTGACGTTTAGGCGGTGCCTTGGCAGTATGGTTCCACCCATATTGTTTTAAGATATATATTTGATACAGATTATTTTGTACTGGAGCTGCTGATTGACAATATTTACACAATGTTCAGCTTCTTTGAATATGATCAAGATAAGTATTCATTGTTTTTTTAAGAGCTGTATTCAGGTCAGAGTGAAAAGCCTCTGAAGCAGCATTTTAAATGATGTATGTACTCACAAGTGCATCAGTATTAGGTGTATTAAGTCATCCAGTGGGCTGGAATGGACCCTTTGGTGGGCCGGTTCTGGCCCACAGGTCTTATGTTTGACACCCCTGGTACAGACCACAGGATTAATTGATTAATCAAGACAATAATTGGAGGATTAATCAATGAAAATAAAAGCATACGCTGCAGCTCTAAATAATATGTTACTGTACTGTTTAGTCTCCTAAGTTTTCTTCAGACCTTGTTGCTTGTTTCTTGTTGTTTTGTTTTTGCCATTACTTCCCTCTGGCACAATTGAGGGGACATGAGCTAAATTGAGTTGATTCCTGCGGCGTTAGGAGACACAGCAGAATTAGAGAGTCTCATTAAGTCGCTGTAATTAAATTTAGAAAAATCACCTTTTTGGTGTTTCTGCAAATTACTTCCCAAATTGTGAGACATTTCAAAATTGCCCCAATGATTCTCTTTGATTTAGGAGTAAATGCGAGCTGATTGGAGCCCTGCATTGTCTCACGGGGTTTCAGGTTAATTACAGGTTAATTACAATGTTTTTCATTATTTTATTTGGCTTAACATGACTTGTTTACATTTACATTTAGTTTCTGTGAGTTTTACTGTGGTATAGCTTTCATTAGGAGTAGGTAGGCATTGTAGTGGTATACAATTATTTTACAAATATACATATAAACAAAGTTTAAAGATTTGATAGAATGCAATACATATTTAATACTTTTCAGCATTTTTATTTGATTATCTAACATTTATTTACCCCCCCCCACCCCCCCAACCCCAAAAAAAAACCTCATTGAAGTTAAAAAAAATCTCCTTTACAAGAGTGTCTTGGACTTGGTTTGTTTAATATACAATTATTCATGCAGTCTCATTAGTTTTCAGGCTTCTTCTTCTTCTTTTTCTCTGATTCTGTTTTGAAAGGGGGATTTTATTTAATATAATACATGACACACTAAGGGGGACTCAAATGCTGAACTTTTAGCTTCAGAAGACAATTAAATAAATAAACCCAAACAGGGCATCAGTGTTTTCTCCAGTATTTCGACACAGGTTGTGCAAGACGACACCGGCAACATTGGCATTTCCACTGAGGACAGAGATCACTGAGGCCAAACAACTATAAGACAGCACCATCTTGTGGTGCAGCCAGTGTTGAGTGTTGGGGGGTTCACTTTAAAATTAAACAATTCAGATCCTGGTTTTAAAAACAGTTTTAAAAACTAAACTATGCATATACAAGGAAGTTGGTCTCCTTACAAAAAATATGAAATACCCGCCCTAATCTTTGCAATGTCATGAAAAAACAAAAGTATATTTTAATCTACACTTCGTGGAAGTGAGTAGGAATCTTTCTTACACAATCATGGACTTTTAAAAAGAAGTAACATTAATTATAGAGCCCCTCCAGACATGTGTCTGAGACACAGAAATACTCTTCTTGGAATTATAATGTGTCATTGTTATAATTTTACCTTGATGAATAATATCCAGTCTTTCTCCCTCACTGAAAACCCGGAATGTATGAATATGCAGATGAACAGTTCATTTGCAAAAACAGATAAGAGCCAATCTTAAAATGAATAAATCACCAGTCTGATTGATATTCCTTTCAGTGCACAATGGCAAAAACATGATTTATGAAAATGTAGATATCTTATCAAAACAACTGACTTCTGCACATGCAAAAAAAACATGATTTAGGAAAATAAATGAAAACAGAGATATCTATTTTGTTTCAAAGATGTCGCCTACGCCACTACGAAGTAAATTATCAGTCTGTGTGCAGGAGCATTTAAGTCTCCACATCACACCTCTGTAAGTTACATGTTGAACCATGATTGAGTTTTAAAGATTGGCTTATTGTAACGTCACAAAATCATGCCTGTGTGTAGGCTACATAGCTTAAATTTTAAAGGGACAGTTCACCTTAAAATCAAAAGTACATATATTTCCTCTTACCTGTAGCACTATTTATCAGTCTAGATTGTTTTGGTGTGAGTTGCTGAGTGTTGGAGATATCGACTGTAGATGTCTGCCTTCTCTCCAGTATAATGGAACTAGATGGCACTGAGCTTGTGGTGCTCAAAGTGCTAAAAAAAACAAAAAAACATTTGAAATTTAGCAGCAATGTCTCTTTCCAAAAATCATGACCTGCTTACTCAAGATAATCCACAGACCTTGTTGTGAGCAGTTTCATGGAGGAACTATTTTCTTTCCGCTGACTGTATCACCACACAGAAGGAGGTGTGCATCTACTCATCGACAGGAGGCTTGTGCTCATGACAGTGCGAGATCTAAACATTAATGGCGTCCTCCTCAGCTGAGCTGTAATGTTAGCTAGCTCAGTGGTGCTAAGTGAGCTAGCAGTAGATGCACACTTTCTTCTGTGTGGTGATGCGGTCTATGGGTACAGTTCAGTAGAGAGAAAATAGTTCCTACATGAAACTGCTCACAACAAAGTCTGTGGATTCTCTTGAGTAACTGGGTGGACTATGTGGAAAATGACCTGTATGTAGATATACATGGCTCAATGAAAACACAACAATTCTTAGTTTCAGGTGATTATACACTAATAAAAACATAGTTATGAATATCATATACCATTTCTGCCAATATGTCCACCTAAACCCAAAACACTTGACCTTTAATTTCACTTCAGTAACACAACAGAAATCACAGAATCCTCTCATTATTCAGCAGCCCGATGTCCTGCTCAGACGGACCATATAAACTGACCTCACCTCTGTAACTTGCTCTTTGTTCAGCTGAGGTGCGGGTGGAGAAACGCCAGCGCTCCAGCTTCACCACCAACTGTTTCCGTGGCCGTGGGGAGGATTACCGTGGTAAAGTCAATGAGACAACATCAGGTATCCCCTGTCAGCGATGGGATGCCCAACAACCTCATGAGCATCCCTT
Source organism: Epinephelus lanceolatus (assembly GCF_041903045.1). Classification (NCBI taxonomy): domain Eukaryota; kingdom Metazoa; phylum Chordata; class Actinopteri; order Perciformes; family Serranidae; genus Epinephelus; species Epinephelus lanceolatus. The sequence continues at coordinate 29,939,837 of NC_135734.1, read as the reverse complement.
CTACCCAAACACATATGAATGCAAGTAAGTAACACACAGCATGATGGAGGAGAGAAGAAGTTGAGTGTGTTTGAAAGATAAAAGTACTTTGGGTTATTTTCTGCACTCATTAGTTTGACATTGCTCTATCTGCTTCACATATGAATATTAATGTCAAGATGTCATTGCAGTGAAAGTTCTTGCGATCTTATTTCTGCTCTGACAGTTGACAGTAGATGATAAATCAGGCAACTCCAGATTAACAAGCGGGTCGCACTCTGAGTGGCATCGTGGATGTGAAATGAATATTAAGCTTATTTGTGACTTGGTAATCATTCATCACGCCCAAATCGATTACGAGCGTTTCAATCAGCCATTTTTTGTAGATGTTACAAGAAGTGTTGGATGTTAATAGTATGTTATTTTGGTATTATCTTTATATCTCTAAATTAAACATTAAACAGGCCGAGCAGATACAGTAAAATATGTCTTCACTTTATGCATTAGTGATAAGATTATTACTGTAATGCCTGTATATTTTTAAATTTATTAAAAAGTTTCTTAATATTAGCTGCAAAAAATATTATGTGTTGCCTCGGTACAATCACAAATTAACTATGCATTTAACTTTGTTTTTAAACAACGACAAGCCTGATAAATACTGGACAAAATGTTTTTGATTATAATAAAAGAACCAGTTTTAGTACAGGATATTTTAAAGGAACAGTGTGTAAGATTTAGGGGGAATTAGTGGCATCTAGTGGTGAGGATTGCAGATTGCAACCAGCTGAAACATCTCATAGTGAGAATTCCTTCAGCATACTTTGGTAAGCAAACACAAAAATGTGAATGGCCATATCTAGAGCTAATGTTTGGTTTGTCCATTTTGGGCTACTGTAGAAACATGGTAGTGCAATATGGTGGACTCTGTGGACAAGGACCCCTATATTGATTTTAATGGCTCATTCGAAGGTAACAAAAGCACAACAAATCTTAGTTTCAGGTTATTATACACTAAAGAAAACGTACTTATTATATTCCATTTCAGCCAATATATCCCCTAAATCTTACACACTGGATCCTTTAATAACTACAATAGTTAAACATTGTTAACAGCTTTCAGCATTTTGCAGTGATTTCTGTTTATAAATGTTTAAATGGCCGAGTACCAAACTATTTACAGGTGTGACGAGCATGGGTATAGTACAAGGCATAGTTGAAAGATTCAGTCAAAATTCAAAGACTCAGGACTATGGTGGAAAAAGGTTAATATAACTTTTTTTATATATTGTGTGATGCTTAAGTTTTATTTCTTGTTTTAAATGCTGCTTGTGTTTGTTTTATTTTTCTTGCTGTTTTTTATTTGATTCTACTGAAAAATGTGTTATTGTATAAGTTGTTGACAGGTTATGACCGAATAAATCTAAATCAATTCTGACTGACTTTGTGCTGCTACATCTCATCCAGGGGTTTGGAGGAGAACTACTGTCGTAACCCAGATGGGTCGGAGGCTCCCTGGTGCTTCACATCTGTGCCAGAGATGAGGACCGCTCTCTGCTTACAGATCAAACGATGTGCAGATGACATAGAGGCTGAAGGTATGACCTCCTGATTTAAATTTTAACAAAAAGAGGAAATATCAGTGTGTAGCTAACTGTCAGAAAACAGTAAGCTGACCTCAGTAACACCAGCAGGACGGAAAGAAAAAATCTGTCTCTGTCTGTCTCAAGTCTGTTGGTTCATAAGCGCAAGTGCTTCATCAGTTAAAGACGCATCTTTAAGTAGGTAGTCCTGTGGTACAGAGATGTAAATCCCTGCCATGCTGAGCTGGCATGCCGAGTCAAACCGAGTCAAGCCAAGCCAGCACATGTGTATGGAAAAGAGCTAAATGGTAGCTATGGCCCTGCATGAGAGCAGGGAGTTTCAGTGTTGTATCCAATTTTTTACATTTTATTTTACCACTTTTGCTGCGTGCTGTAATTAATCAAGATCACTGTCATAATAATAATTTTGTTCTTTTTCTTTCTTTCTTTTTACAGATTGCTACCATGAAAATGGAAAAAACTACAGAGGCATGGTCCGCAAAACTCGTAAGGGGATCACCTGCCAGAAATGGAACGTCAACACACCTCACCTGACCAAGTATGATGATCATTTAAGTGTTGCAAAGACACATGAGAAAACAGTTGCAATGTGCAAATTTGTAGACATCTGTGACACAGGCAAAACCAAGAATGGAAAAAAAAAGCTGATTGTTGTCTTTATATTTAAGCAGCTGTATCCAAAATGCATCATGATTCTAAGCAGGTTTTTGGTATGCTGTTGTGTATTCACACTCGAAACAGTCAGTATGTAAACAAACAAACAAAAAAAACTTTGATTAATACATTTTTGAAGGACACAGTTCTCCCACAATTTGATGAACGGAAATGGAGGAGCTCCTCACAGCTGGAAAAATTCAAACTTATTTTTTATAGTCGTGAAACAGCTCCAGGAAACACCTAAAAACATTATTGTTACAGTTTGAGTTGAGTATTACAGCAGTTATACCTATTAAATATGTTGATTTCTTTCATACTGATCACAAAAACATTTCTATAAAGATCTGTATACAGTGCATACGGTACACAGTTAGTGTGTAGCATAAAACTGGGAAACAGTCTCTTGAGTTGCTTTGATACCAGCCAGAAGAAAATAAGTCTGTGTGATTTTCCAGGATAAACCCAAGGACGCATCCTGAGGCGAACCTGACAGAGAACTATTGTCGTAACCCAGATGGGGACCAGCACGGACCCTGGTGCTACACCACTGACCCCAAAACTGAGTTTGACTACTGTGCCATCAAACAGTGTGGTACATAACTCTGCTGTCTTTCTATATTTGAACATCTTCAGAGGAGTTTAATGCTCTGCGTGATGACAATTCATCCAGAGCTTCTGTTTCCTGAATTTAACGATTCATCTGTTTCTTGTTGTGTCACACAGCTGGAGAGAAAGTGTCCATGACTGAACCAGTAGGTCAGTTTCTGAATGAATATGAAGCAACATTTCAGTGTTGACAACAAGCCTTTCTGTATTTTGTTTGTTTGTTTTTAATAATATGTCACCTCTTTGTGAACACAGAGAAGGTAGAGTTCAGTGAGTGCGGGAAGAGAGACGACCGCCTCCCGAGGACGAGGTTGCGTATCGTGAATGGGGTTCCTGGGAACTCACCATGGACAGTGAGCCTCAGAGACAGGTGAGTCTGAGAACTGTTTGAGCTGGACAAGAATGTGTATAGTAAAATACACTCTGACCTCTGACCTCTTGTGTGCAGGAAAGGAAACCATTTCTGTGGAGGATCCTTGGTTAACCCCAGATGGGTGATCAGCACCAAGCAGTGTTTCTCCTCCTGGTAAACTTTATTTATTTTAAAGTTTTTGGAGTGCAGCCCGTCAGCAGGGTGTTCGCACTGTCATTGTGAACAATTAGCTCTTAGCTCAAAGCACTGCTGTGCCTAAGTAACCTACAGCCTCAGAGCTGCTGCTAGCATGACTGCAAACTCTTAAAGCCTCTTCACAGCAGCGATGTTAATTTGCAACAGCTGCAACAATGGTTCAATAAAAGGTTTAAACAGATTCGCACCAGCTCACTCAGCAGAAAAAAATATGGATTCATCATGCAGTGATGATGACCTAGTCCTCCACCTCCTCAGTTGACAAAAGTAGAGGATATTTTGGGTACTTCCACTTTTACAGGGAAAGAGAAGAGTCCCACTGCCTCATACAGGACCTGAAGCTCTACCACAGCTGGTTCCAGACATAATTTTGGGTGCTTTCACACATGCCCTGTTTGGTTGGCTTTAATTGAAGTAAGGTTTGTTTGCTTCCTCAGTGCGGTTCGTTTGGGCAGGTGTGAACACAGCAATCGCACTCAGGTGTGCACCAAAACAACCGGGCCGAGACCTTCTTGAAGTGGTGGTCCCTGTCCGGGTACAAACAAACTCCGGTGCGGTTTGTTTGTGGTGAGAACGTGTTCCGACCTCGATCTGAACCAACTGCAGTCACATGACACATTGTTTGGGTTAAACATGAGCATGTTACAGTCCTGGAGGATTATTAATGTGCACCTCCTCCTGTACTGCCTTAATATGCACATCCAGCACATCCAATGCATCAAAACATTGTTTTCTAGTTGGAGCCGCGCCTCATTTTCAAACTGTATGGTTTGACTAAAATGAACAATGACAGTAATATAGACCATGATGACCAGCGCTAAAATCAACCTGCGTAGTTGTCCTCTACTTGTACTTACACTCTTCTTCAACGTTTTGTTAACCTCCTGGATTTTTCCCGCATGGAAATTCTGACCAATCAAGAGCAGCTTTCCTGCACAAGGCATTTTATCTGGTCCACTTATAAATACTGCTGTGAGAACACGAACCAACTCTACACAATTATACAACTTTGTAACAAAATTAGTCCCTGATTCAGACCAAAGCAAGACAACTCTAGGTCTGAAGGCACCCTTATGATTTAAGATTCACCCCCCTGTACAGTACAATCAGGAGAGACATGTTTTGGTTAGGAAAGAAAATATTTAATTACAAATGCACATGAGAATGGAATGTGAAAATGTGAAAAGTCTTTGGCGATTAGACCCCTTTGAGATGGTGAGCTATAAGGAGGGTGATGGATCCGTAGCCAATTAGGGAACCCCCCCGGGGTCTAGACGCTGGCGGTGGTAGAGGAAGTGGAGAAGAGATGAGGATCAGATGGATGGGTGCTGATGATCCAGATGAGAAGAGGAATGAGTCTTCGGGTTTATCTTTGACCTTGGATGTGATGGCAGGAGGTGAACGGGGTGGAGGAGGGGCGGGGATTCTGTCTAGAATGACAGCTGAAAGCGGCAGAGGAGAGAACAGATTTAAAATCTTGTAGTGACAACCTGATTGGCTGATGGAGGCCGTGGCTAATTACGATAGGACAGCAAGAAGAGTGATTGAACTTACGCTGAGCTTCATTTGGCCTGGCTGATTTTGTTGTAAATATGTTTATTTCTGTGGTAGAGTCAGGCATTTTAACCTGGGGGTCTGTGGGGATTGACTCACTCTTGGAGCCAGTCTCAAGTGGCCATTCGAGGAACTGCAGCTTTTAGCAATTCTGCATTAGCTTCCTTTTCCAGTCCCGGAAATTGCTGCTTGTGCGTTCATAAAAATCGACTTTGTTCCAAGGCTTTATTGTTGCATAATATCCACATTCTTTGTAAAAGTACTCTTGATAAAAAAATAAATATTAACATGTGAATTAAACACACAAAAACAATGGCCATAGTGTGTGAAGACCTTTGGTATTGTCAATGGAAAAGCAGTATTTAATTACTTGAGTTCCCCTTAAAGACTTAAGGATATTTCAAGTTGTACTTTGCTTGTCTGCATGTGTGCACAGCTACGTGGACCTGCCCGGGTACTCGGCCATGATGGGAACTCTGTATCGTGATCCACAAGAAGGAGAGCCTGGTGTGCAAACCATCCCCCTGACCAAGATCGTCTGTGGACCCTCAGAGTCTCAGCTGGTCATGCTACAACTGGAATCGTGTGTACTGTCAAGTGCCCCCAGCACCCACACACACACAAACACACACACACCCACCCAGACGTACCAATAATCTGGTTCTGCCTCTCTCTTCTGTCTGTAGCCCGGCCCAGTTTAATGAGCGTGTCTCTCAGATCTGCCTCCCTCCTGAGCGCTACATTGTAGCTGAGGGGACGAACTGTGAGATCGCAGGATGGGGTGAGACGAGAGGCAAGTATAATCCTTTGGCAATGATAACTTGACACTGAATTAACGACATGCTGTGCTTCATGCGACTACAATATGCTTCAATTGTAGTAATTGATAATAGATGACTTACTTAGAACAAGCATCTTGTTTCTGCCCTTGAAGTAATGTCGCATCTAAATGAACGAGCTATTCAGACCGTTGAGCAACAGATGGCGTTGCTATTTCCAGACCCATTCCACATCTGTCCACCTTCCTTTTTTTCTTTTCTCCATCTCTCTAAACACATTGGCTGCTAACTCATTCCTCTTTCTTGCTGCTTTTCAAGGGACTGGAGATGAGACTGTCCTCAACGTGGCCCACATACCAGTTCTCAGTAACAAGGAATGCAACAAATACTTCAGAGGTCGTGTTCGTGAGAATGAGATGTGCACAAGCTCTTTCCAGGGAGGGGTGGGTGCCTGTGAGGTAGGTGAAAAGAGTTCACAGTATTAAAGCTTTCATGTGACTGTTTTAACTTTCTTTTTTGTTTACCCTGGAGCTGCAGCAGTTCCTCCATTCACAAATTTTAAGATTAATATTTATGTTTGTATTTTGCCTTTATTAGATAGGTTAAAGTAGAGATGCATTGTGGTTAATATGGCATGCGTCTAGGTCACCATGACAAAACGGACAGTTTTCTTTGACATTTACGGCAGAGGTATTAAAGGAATAGTTTGACATTTTGAGGAATACGCCTATTCACTTTCTTATCAATAGCTAGATGAGACTGATACCACTCTCGTAACTGTTAGCTAAATAGAACCAGCTAGCTTAGCACAGCTATCATGGCTCTGTCTCACAGAAACAAAACCCACCTGCTAGCACCTTTAAAGCTCACTAAATAACACTTAAATTCTTGTTTGTTTAATTTATCCAAAACCAACAATTTGTGGTTTTGGGGGCAACTGTAAGATTTTTATTGCTTCAAAAAGAGACTGGCTGTTTTGCTGTCTCCAGTTTTTATGCTAAGCTAAGCTAAGCTAAGCTAACAGACTGCTGGCTACATGAGAGTGGTATCAATCTTCTCCATCAGCAGGACACGAATAAGTGTTTCCCCAAAATGTTGAACAACTACTTTTAAAAAGTAATAGCACAATTAAAGGAGCTGTATGCGACATTCAGAGCATTAATATAGCAGCAAACAACTATTTGTCGCGTACGGATAGAGCAGAATCCTGAGTAGAGAATGAAGTCGTACTCCCTCTGTGTGTGTTGTTTGGTGTGTCACATGATGCAAATTTTTGTGTTGCCCTTCATATGCGCGAATAACTCACGTCAGGTGTGAAATCGCAGATTCCATTAATGAACTTACATTGGTACAGTCTCAGCGTTATACGTCCCTAGAGGATGCTGATTGAACACATTGAACATATTGAACACAATATAACGCTAGCTTTTCAGTTCTTGGTTGTGGTAGATGGTCCGGCTGTGTGTGCATGTTAGCACATGTGACTCCCTGTGTGTGTGTGGCACACTGGCTAGCTAATCACCACCGCTCTGCTCTGTGCTTTATGGCGGACACTGTTGATGTTGTTCCAACCCACGGTAGTGGAGCAATGTTGTTGCAGAGGCATAGCACTCATCCTCCTGTTCCCCCCAGTTAACGCTATTAGCTCTGTTAGCACATGGATGTATAAAGAGAACTGGATAGAGTGGAAGCGGATCTTGGTTTATTCTTATGAAAGTTGTTCAGTGGCACATGAGGCTAAGAAGTTTGATTTGGACGTTATGAAATTACTTCGATCTTCTGCATTGTGAGGCCCATAGAGCAAGTGCAGTAGAGATTTACAGCGGCAGAGCGGCTAACCTCCGGCTTACCTCGGGTTTAGCCTCTCAGTAACTTGAATCGGGACAAAGTGATTTATTTGTGCGGCTCCTCCAATCTTCCTAAATGTTATCAGACCAAATAGACCAAATCTGGATAGTGAAATCAGTCATTTTGCAAGGTTTGTGACACTCAAAGAAATGTATGATTTACAGATGCCTTTTTCACAGCGTAAGTCTATGGGAAAAAGTATTTTGAGTCTCATGGCATCACGTGCAGGGCGTAACCGCAGGGCGTGTCTTTAAAACCCGGGGTTGTTCCTGGGAGCTTGTGTCAGTGTTGCTGCTGTTGTCAGCGCTGTTTATGGCTTTAAGCTGCTAGCTGCTGGCTCAGCCACCTCCATGTTCAGAACTGTGTGCAGACAGTCCTGCTTCAGAATCATAGATATGCTCTAAATGTCACGTATAGCTCCTTTAAATGCTGAGAATTAACACTTCAAACACTGACAGTGAAGAAAATCTTTTGATGAAAATCTCTTGAAGTAAAGAGCATACAGCTATTTATATGCTCCTATAAATCAGACACATCTACCATTTGGGTAATGGAGGCGGACAGGACAAGATGTGACTGCAAGATGTTTCCAACCTCAGCAGTGACAGTCAGTCATAACAGAGACAAATAATGACTCCAGAGTGTTGTTCCTGCGTGTCTGCAGAGAGACTACGGCGGCCCTCTGGCCTGTCAGAACAGGGACTGCTGGGTACTCGAGGGTGTCATCATCCCCATGAGGCGCTGCGGACACCCGGGGCAGCCCAACATCTTCATCCGAGTCTCTGTCTACGTGGACTGGATCAAGAAGGTCATGGAGATGGCTTAGAGACAGAAACTGCCATCCAACAGGGACTCATCAAATCTGCTGTCAAAGCCCTTAAGACCAGTTATTCACTTATTAACCATAGACATGTTCCTTCTCGGATGTCTATTTTGTATTAAAAATGTTAATAATACATTAAAATGTATGGTCAGATTTCACTACGTAAGTTACAACAAGACTATATTAAAAAGACACATACATTCATGGAGAAAATGCAAAGACAGCACAGTAATTTGTTACAGTATATCTGCTTTAACCCTCTGACACCTGGATTGACATCATGTTTCTTGTGCTGCGTTCAAATGCCTTTCACAAGTATTTAAACCTTTGAACCAAGAGCAAATTAGTTTGATTTCTTTTGAAAACATGTAAAAAAAAAGGCAATGAACACGTTCACAAGAAATGTCCCGCATATTGCAAGAAATTAGTAGATTTAGAAAATTATCTTTAATAAAGAGGTAGGGAAAATGTTCAGTAGACTATATTTATAATTAACATAATTATATATTTAATTAATAATTTATTTTTCCATAATTATTATTATTATTATTTTTAAGCACTTTTTCCCAGTTAATTTCCTTTTTTTCTGTCTAATTTTCTTGTACTTTTTACTAAATTCTTGCTCATTTTTATCTCATTTCTTCAGCAGTTGTTCATTGCCTTCTTCTCGCATTTTTTTAGATCCAATTTGCTCAGGATTTGAAAGAGTTAAATACTTTTTTGTATGCATTTATATCTAGTGAATTTTTCCAGCCAGAGTCACTAACCAGTGGGGACATTTAAAGTCATGATGTCCTCGATGCAAGAGGCCAAAATCAGACAGAATAAGTACAAAACAAAATATTATCAGATGCAAATAATGCAGAGATTTAACATAAAATGTAAGTAAAGTAAACTTTTCATGAAGTCCCCCCATTTAGTGTTTTTATAAACATTTAATAATGGTTTTAAATAAACTATAATGCAGTTGAAAGCAGATTTAAGGAGATTCTGAGTGTTTATTAATGCACAGGATTAAAACTTGTCTTATAAAGACATTTTTTATTATTACCACCAAAGGTTTTTTCAGTTTGTTAATCAGCAGGATTACAGAAAAATGACTGGCCCTGCTTTGATGAAATTTGGTGTAAGGGTGTAGCACGGGTCAAGCAACAACTCAATTTGGGAGTGGATCAGAATATTTTTTACTTTCGTTAACATTAAAGTTGGGGCATTTGGTCTGCGTTCTCCAAGTGCCTTTCTAGTTACAACTGTGTTTTATTCATTATCTGTTCATACAGCAGCCTCCACTAATGGCTGACCACAAGAGGAGTTGTAGTTGTTCACAAATACATTGATAAACACTGCTTACAACTGTTTTATGGTGCATTATAAAGTGTTTATTCAATGTTTATGCACTGCTTATAAAGGCTAAATATGGGGACTTCAGGGAAAGTGGTGGGGATTTGTTATTTATTCACCAAAAATGGATGCAGGAATAAAATGTTTCCCCTCAGGTTCAGAGGAAAATAAGTGAGAATAAGTAACTCTCACTAACAGAGGAGGTGTTGGGGGGTTTACAGCACACATTTTAAGTTCCTAACATCCCCTGGAAATGCACCCTTTTACCACAAAACTGTACGTAAACTGTACCTCCCCTCCTCTCCCTGGTACTGAATGGAGCTCCGAAATACCTTCTTTGCCCCCAGCCTCTAAAGAAATCCCTCCTCTGCCTGTCTTTTGATGCCTGCCCCCACCTCTAAAGACATGCCTTTGTGCCTTATGCAGAACTGTATGCGCTGCACATTCTTTCTAGTTCTATAGGAGGATTTTTGTAACCCGGTCCTGATGAGCCCACGGAATTCAGCTTAAATAAACCTCAAGATCAGAGTCCGACCGAATCTCAGACACACCAGCCTGCAGAGGGCCACTGAACTCACACATAAACTCTCACACAGACAGACACACACACACACACACACACAATTTCTCTCTCTCATGCAAACCCTCCCTCCCCCCTCCCTGCTCCCTGCCTCATTTCCCATTCTTTCTGATTTCTGTCTCTTAAATTTTCACGCCAACATTTTTTCCCTTTGTCTCGACAATCAGAGGATCCTGACATTTTATCTTTTGCTGAACTAAGAAGAACTTAAGTGTCGAAAATGTTCCCCTTTAACTAACACACAGAGCGTTCAGAAATGGCAGGTTGACAGTTATGATTTCAGCGTCATTCTGCTCTCTTTCATTTAGTAATATTTATAGTGAATGACTAATCAAATTCATATATGACTACCACTTCTCACCAACTGTTAAAGCTTCTAGGAAACCTGAATACATTTTTAATAAATGCTGCCACACAAACACGCAAACAGCTTCTTTGTTATTTTGTATCACGCATCTGATGGTAACTCTGTGTGTGTGTGTGTGTGTGTGTGTGTGTGGGCTGAACAAGATCTTTGAATTCAACATTTGAAGATTAATTTTTTTAAATCTTCAAGTTTGACAGGATATCAAGTTTAACAGATATATCTATCTTTAATCTGTGCATTTATATATTGCACAACAAAACTGACACTGTGAAGAGTTTAAATGGGGTCCTGTGCTCTGTCTCCATAACTTAAAGCTTTATATTTTGGTCTCATGCCAGCACGCTCACCTGACATGACTCCATGAGCTGTCCAGTATTAGCCGCCCCTGGAATGTGTATTCACTGTGGTTCAAACAAATCCATCTGTATTTATCAGTCTGTGCAAACTTACAAAGTTTTGAAAATCACAAACACAAGAAAGAAGGGATTCAAAACATGCATGGAAAAATGCAATAAAAACTACAATGGGAGGATTAAATTCCAAAAATACTATGTACACTAGGAGGAAGTGATGTTACAATTTTTTGTTGGACTATTATCTGAAAATAAAAAGAGAATAACTGATTGGAGAATAACAGGAGAGTAGAACACTAGATCTGGTGTCTAATAAAAACTTTTTACATGATCTACATAGGAAAATTAAAAGGGAAACACAGCTCATATCTGCTTACTGCTCACTCTCAGTGTGTTTGCATGTGGTGCATGATTCAGTGAACTAAACTGGGGTCAGTTTCCCCCCAAACAAATGCACATCAGATGGCTGCCCCTGCAGACTTTGTTCTCAGAAACCCCATTTGATCTTTCTGTCCTTTGTTATGACTTACACACACACACACAGTGAAACCTCTGCTCGAAAACAGTCTAGACAGTCTGATCTCAGCCGAATTTCTACTGAACCTTTCCCTCCCGTCTGTGGGGAACTTCCCAGTCCCCGGACCCCACTTTGGGAACCCCGGAACCAGACTCTACCCTCCTGGCTGATGCCCGTCTCTCTCTCTCTCTTTCCTTCTCTCAAGTGGGTGGTCCGGTGAGGTTTTTCGGGGCGGGGTCCTCTGTTTCAACCCTCCTACCCTGGTTCCCTCCTGAAACATGCTTTAATAGAGAAAGTATGCAATGCATACTGCTCAGCTACAACCCCCAATTATACTGCAACTGGGGTATTCGTGACTGGACGTCTGGGGGGGATCACACACATTTCCGATTAGAGGAGGAGAGACAGAGAGGAGGAGGGAGGGAGAGAGAGTTTACCCTTTCAATCCAGCCAATGAGACGGTCGATACACTAAGATTTTCATAGTTGTGCAGAAGCACAAAGTGAGCTGACTGTGTGAACTTCCAGGTGAAACTGCAAAACCGTCTCAAGGTAAGTTCAACTCTCTCTGCGCTCTCATTGTGCTGCGTTTGGCGCTGGCTGCATGAGCCGGAGCACTCAGCCTGAACATGGAGCCTATAGCCTCAATGTATGCATGTGTGTGTAGCCTATGTTCATGGCTGGTTTGAAAGGAGAGCTTTTGCACCTGTGTTCTTCCTCGCCTTTGTCCTTCTTGGTAAAGTTTTTGCAGCTCCTCGGCTTCACCCACTTCGGCGGACCTGCTATCTCTGCAGAAAACCCAACATATTTAGGATCGATTGCGCAAGTGATGGGAGCAGGGGGATGTTGTGTAGTTAGCGCCGACTTTACGCTTTAAAACACTGATGGCCTCGGCGGTTGTTGTGGCGATTTACATACGACAGTTGCTCGAGCCGAAGTCGGGAAGGTTTGAAGTCACGGGCTGGCTGCAGGAGCGCTTTACGCACCTTCTCTAAAGCCTCTCAAAGAATGTGTTTTTAAGGTTTGCAATTGCCGCCCATATGCAAAAAGTACATTCAGTCCCTGTAGGCCTGCTTGACTGCCAAACAGACTCGTTTAAGCGGACGGTGTGCGGCTGCAGAAGAAGTGCAGGACGCTTGTTGTGTTGCTCCGAAATCAGTTTATAAGCGTCGAGACGACGTCGTGCGTCTCGTTTGGCTTTAAATCGTTTCAGCGAGGACGTAGATTTCTCAAATGACTCCGACTTCCTGCTTCAGTGCGGCCGTTTTGATAGGCTGTGTTGGCAATTAGTGTTTGGCACATTCCTTACAGAGCCAGACCTTATGGTAAACGACCACCCTGGGACATTACCAACAGCCTGGTTAAAGCAGACACTGTGGCTTTACTCTCTGCGAAACAAGGAGATCACACTGTTTTTGGAAGTTACTAGAAGTATGAGGGTTTTCCTGGAAAGCAGGGGGGACGTCCCCCAATACTTAGAACATGCACATTTGTCCACCACCCCCAATAAAATCATGCAAGTTGCAGAGGACTTTTATTGTGACAAAATGAAATTTGTTTACACTATAGATCGGTGCAAAAATGCACAAATTGCGGCACAAAATTCACAATGCAGGTAATAAAGTGTCTGATGCTCAAAATCTTCTGGCAGACAACCCCCGTAACTCCCCATTCATATGTGTGTGTGTGTGTGTGTGTGTGTCCCAATATTTAGAGCATGCACATTTGTCCACCACCCCTAATAAAATCATTAAAGTTGCAGAGGACTTTTATTTTACTGGCACAAATTAATGCACACAATTCACCATAATGCAGGAAATAAAGTGTCTCATGTTAAGAAATTTCTGGCAGAGGACCCCAAAACCCCCATGTCATATGTGTGTCCCCCAGTATTTAGAACATGCACATTTGTCCACCATCCCCAATAAAATCATACAAGTAGCAGAGGACTTTTATTTTGAGAAAATTAAACAAGTTTGCACCATAAATTGATGCACAAAATTCACCACAATGCGGGAAATAAAGTATCTGTTGCTCAAAATTTTCCCTGTCATATGTGTGTCCTCCAATATTTAGAACATGCACATTCGTCCAACCCCCAATAAAATCATGCAAGTTGCAGAGGACTTTAATTGTGAGAAAATCAAAGATGTTTACACTATAGATTGATGCAAAAATGCATAAATTGCAGCACAAAATTCACCACAATGCAGGTAATAAAGTGTCTGATGCTCAAAATCTTCTGGCGGACAACCCCGAAAACTCCTCTGTTATATGTGTGTGTGTCCCAATATTTAGAACATGCACATTTGTTCAACATCCCCAATAAAATAATGCAAGTTGCAGAGGACTTTTATGTTGAGAAAATTAAACACCATAAATTGATGCAAAAATGCACAAAATATGCACAAAATGCACCATAATGCAGGAAATAAAGTGTCTGATGCTTGGAATTTTCTGGCAGAGGACCCCCAAAACTCCCCTGTCATATGTGTGTCCCCCAATATTTAGAGCATGCACATTAGTCCCCCCAACACCAATAAAATCATTAAAGTAGTAGAGGTCTTTTGTTTTTAGAAAATTGAATATACTGTACACTATAAATTGATGCAAAATGGCACAATGAATGCACACAATTCACCATAATGCAGGAAATAAAGTGTCTGATGCTCAAAATATTCTGGTGGAGGAACCCCATAACTCCCATGTCATATGTGTGTCCCCCAATATTTAGAGCATGCACATTTGTCCCCCCACACCGATAAAATAATTCAAGTTCACACCGTAACCAGAGGACTTTTATTGTGAGAAAATAAAAGCCCTTTACACCATAGATTGATGCAAAAATGCACAAATTGTAGCACAAAAATTCACCATAATGCAGGAAATAAAGTGTCTGATGCTCAGAGTTTTCTTGTGAAGGACCCCAAACCTGTGTGTGTGTCCCAACATTTAGAACCTGCACATTTGTCCCCCCACACCAATAAAATCATAAAAGTAGTAGAGGTCTTTTACTTTTAGAAAGTTAAAGACATTTGTCCCATAAATTGATGCACAAAAAATTACCATAATGCAGGAAATAAAATGTCTGATGCGCAAAATTTTCCTTTGAGGACCCCAAAACTCCCCTGTCATATGTGCCCCCCCCCCAGTATTTAGAACATGCACATTTGTCCCCCCACACCAATAAAATCATTAAAGTTAACACCATAAATTGATGCAAAATGGCACGAATTGATGCACAAATTCACCATAATGCAGGAAATAAAGTGTCTGGTACTCAAAATTTCCCTGTCATATGTGTCCCCCCCAATATTTAGAACATGCACATTTGTCCACCACCCCCAATAAAATCATGCAAGTAGCAGAGGACCTTTATTAAAAAAACAACAACACACCACTACTACACCACAAATTAATGCAAAAATGAATGCACATAATGCACCATAATGCAGGAAATAAAGTGTCTCATGTTAAAAAAATTCTGGCGAAGGACCCCAAAACCCCCATGTCATAAATGTGTCCCCCAGTATTTAAACATACACATTTGTTCCCCCTCAAAAAAAATCATGCAAGTAGCAGAGGACTTCTATTTTGAGAAAATTAAAGACATTTACACCATAAACGGATGCAAAACAATCACAAACCAGGGCACAAAAAATTTCAATTATGCAGGAAATAAAATGTTTGATGCTCAAATTTTTTCTTTGAGGACCTCAAAACTCTCCTGTCATATGTGTGTCCTCCAATATTTAAAGCATGCACATTTGACCACCACCCTCAATAAAATCATGCAAGTTGCAGAGGACTTTTATTTTGAGAAAATTAAACAAGTTTGCACCATAAATTGATGCAAAAAGGCACAGATTGATGCGCAAAATTCACCATAATGCAGGAAATAAAATGTCTGATGCTCAAAATGTTTCCTGTCATATGTGTCCCCCTCCAATATTTAGAACATGCACATTCGTCCAACCCCCTCAATAAAATCATGCAACTTGCAGAGGACTTTTATGTTGAGAAAATTAAACACACTTACACCATAACTTGATGCAAAAATGAACAAATGGATGCACAAAATAATGCAGAAAATAAAGTGTCCATTGCTCAAACATTTCTGCAGAGGACCCCCCAAAACTCCCCTGTCATATGAGTGTCCCCCAGTATTAAAACAAAACATACACTTTTGCCTGTTATTTGATAACTGGTTAATAATTTGTCATTTTTCAAGCAAAAAAAGTAAACTATTCCTTAGTCTCAGGCTCTTAAATGTGAGGATTTGCTGCCTCTTTTGTCTCATGTAAAAGTAAACCGAATATATTTTGGTCCACGTTCAAACTGCTTGACAAAACAAGCAGTTTGAACGTGACATTTTTTTACTAGAGGATTAATCAGTTAAGAAATTGGTGTGAGACATTTTCGTGATAAATCTTTTATTTAATTGGTCTGTAAAATGTCAGGAAATATTCAAGCCCAAAAAACCCAAGGTGATGTTTTCATATGTCTTGTTTTTTGTGGCTTACAGCCAAGAAACTAAAGATAATCAGTTTTCTATCACATAAAACGTATACAAGCAGCAAATTATCAACATTGTGAAGCTGAGAAAGTTTTGCATTTTTGTTTGAAAATGTGTGTAAATGATTAATAATTTATCAAAGTAGTTGCAGATTCATTTTCCATTGATTTACCAGTTGCTTCATTAACTATTTGTTGCAGCTCCAAAGTTCCATCTGACCTGCATGCTCAGATTTGTCATGATTTTTTTTCCCCATGAAGGTTTTGCATGTTTTTTTGTGTGCTTTAACTGCACAAGTTTTAGTGTAAAAGCTATCACAGCATCAGCACAACAGGCACCACCCCATTGAGAAATCCTTCACAGAGGGCAGATGGAAAGGCAGCGTACAGTAGAGCAGATGCAGAGTTTGGATGGCAGATTGAGTTGTGAATATCTGTGCTACTTTTAGTCGCTGGACACCACTCTCATGTTTCCCTGCGTCTGCCAGACCCCTGTCTGTGTTCCGATGAACCTGGTGCCAAGGCTTATGTATAAGCAGTTCCCACGCTCGCTCTTGGAAAAGGATCCTGTGTGATTCTGAGTTATCCTTTCAATGATTTTCAGCACTGATTGAGACTCACTGTGGTAGTGGTGCAAAAAGAACAACAAGATTTGAAGTAGTAGAACATAGCTGATTAATCTTAAGTCCCTAGAGATGATGGCTGCATTCAAAAGTAGCACTTTTTTCCCATGTGTCTTTGCCCATATCTCCAGCTCCTGACGCTCCTGTCTTCTCCTCTTTAAGCCCTCAAGGCCACTCCTCCAGGCTTTGATGCCCACACTCCCTGAATTGGTGGACAGACGCAGGCATGAGTAACAGTGGGACCAAAGAGCCGTCTCCCCAGCCGAGCACTGCCCAGTCACCTCCTGAGCCTCAGCGCAGGGGCAGGGGTCGGCCAAAGAAACAGCAGCAGGTAGGATGTCAGTCTCTTAAGGATCAATTTGATCAGCCTTGACCTTAAATTGTTTTAAGTCTGGAAAACAAAGCAAAGAAATGTTTCCCACTGATTAGTCATGGTTCCACATCTCTCTCTTCAGGAGCCTGTCGGACCACCGACTCCAAAGCGTCCAAGAGGACGACCGAAAGGCAGCAAGAACAAAGGCCCCAGATCTACACTTAAGGTTTAACTGATCACAGTATCTAAGATCTTAATGAAAAATGTACAGTACAGGCCAAAAGTTTGGACACACCTTCTCATTCAATGCGTTTTCTTTATTTTCATGACTATTTACATTGTAGATTCTCACTGAAGGCATCAAAACTATGAATGAACACATGTGGAGTTATGTACTTAACAAAAAAAGGTGAAATAACTGAAAACATGTTTTATATTCTAGTTTCTTCAAAATAGCCACCCTTTGCTCTGATTACTGCTTTGCACACTCTTGGCATTCTCTCCATGAGCTTCAAGAGGTAGTCACCTGAAATGGTTTCCACTTCACAGGTGTGCCTTATCAGGGTTAATTAGTGGAATTTCTTGCTTTATCAATGGGGTTGGGACCATCAGTTGTGTTGTGCAGAAGTCAGGTTAATACACAGCCGACAGCCCTATTGGACAACTGTTAAAATTCATATTATGGCAAGAACCAATCAGCTAACCAAAGAAAAACGAGTGGCCATCATTACTTAAAGAAATGAAGGTCAGTCAGTCCGGAAAATTGCAAAAACTTTAAATGTGTCCCCAAGTGGAGTCGCAAAAACCATCAAGCGCTACAACCAAACTGGCACACATGAGGACCGACCCAGGAAAGGAAGACCAAGAGTCACCTCTGCTTCTGAGGATAAGTTCATCCGAGTCACCAGCCTCAGAAATCGCAAGTTAACAGCAGCTCAGATCAGAGACCAGATGAATGCCACACAGAGTTCTAGCAGCAGACCCATCTCTAGAACAACTGTTAAGAGGAGACTGCGCCAATCAGGCCTTCATGGTCAAATAGCTGCTAGGAAACCACTGCTAAGGAGAGGCAACAAGCAGAAGAGATTTGTTTGGGCCAAGAAACACAAGGAATGGACATTAGACCAGTGGAAATCTGTGCTTTGGTCTGATGAGTCCAAATTTGAGATCTTTGGTTCCAACCGCCGTGTCTTTGTGAGACGCAGAAAAGGTGAACGGATGGATTCCACATGCCTGGTTCCCACTGTGAAGCATGGAGGAGGAGGTGTGATGGTGTGGGGGTGTTTTGCTGGTGACACTGTTGGGGATTTATTCAAAATTGAAGGCACACTGAACCAGCATGGCTACCACAGCATCCTGCAGCGACATGCCATCCCATCCGGTTTGCGTTTAGTTGGACCATCATTTATTTTTCAACAGGACAATGACCCCAAACACACCTCCAGGCTGTGTAAGGGCTATTTGACCAAGAAGGAGAGTGATGGAGTGCTGCGGCAGATGACCTGGCCTCCACAGTCACCGGACCTGAACCCAATCGAGATGGTTTGGGGTGAGCTGGACCGCAGAGTGAAGGCAAAGGGGCCAACAAGTGCTAAACACCTCTGGGAACTCCTTCAAGACTGTTGGAAAACCATTTCAGGTGACTACCTCTTGAAGCTCATTGAGAGAATGCCAAGAGTGTGCAAAGCAGTAATCAGAGCAAAGGGTGGCTATTTTGAAGAAACTAGAATATAAAACATGTTTTCAGTTATTTCACCTTTTTTTGTTAAGTACATAACTCCACATGTGTTCATTCATAGTTTTGATGCCTTCAGTGAGAATCTACAATGTAAATAGTCATGAAAATAAAGAAAACGCATTGAATGAGAAGGTGTGTCCAAACTTTTGGCCTGTACTGTATATTTGAAGTTCTGTGTTGTCAGACAGAACTTTTTGGACACCCTAAATTTATACATTTTTGTTTAATCACCAAATACATAACCAGTTAAATGGTTCGAGTATTTTTTTATTGATTGATTGATTCCAGCTTCTTAAATGTGAATATTTTCTGCTTCCTTTACTCCTGTTTGACAGTAAACTGAATATCTTTGGGTTGTGGACAAAACAAGACATTTGAGGAAGTCGTCTTAGGCTCTCATCAACAATAACTAATTGATTAATCGAAAGAACAATCGACTGATTAATTGACAATGAAAATAATTGTTAGTTTCATCCCTAATTAGAAAATAGTATGAGAAATTGTGACTTTGGACGTATCAAACTTTAGTCAAAACAACCTTGGTCTCCATCACTGCTGAAGAGAAAGAAGTCGGTAACACACAACATATTTGTTTTACAACTGATGGCAGCACTTTCTAAATGTTTGTTTCCATGTAACACGTTCTTCTGATATGTAAAGATCTGGGTCTTTCGTAGGATGCTATAACACAGTCAGAATTCATCATGAGGGCAAATGTCAGCTGAAAAAAGAGCAAAGATGAGCTGTTATTAAATCAGTGCAGTGTTTATCTCTTCTTCTTGTGGGTCAGTGCAGAGGCAGCTATCATTGTCCACAGAGAAATATCAGTGTTAGTGGAAGATACCAAAGTACATCTGCTCATATACTGAACTTAAGTACAACTTTAAGGTACATGTACTTTACATTAATATTTCCATTATATGTTTTTAATGCACTCCATTTCTTTACTTACGCCACTCTACAGTTATTTGACTAATGAAGTTACTACTTACTTTGCAGTTTGCTATTTTACATATCAAGTAGGGACTTAAGCTAGCAGATGGTGAGTTAAGGTGCCTAACTATTGGGCCCCAAATACTCCCAAATGTATCATACAAACTCTGTTTAGCATTTCAAAGTCTCTCAAGGTGAGTCCCCGAGACTAGTTCCCTAAGCCATCTAGAGAAACAAGGAGCACTGATAGCTTTCCGTTCCTTAAAAATAATCCTCTTTGCTACTTACATGCCAACCATCAGGGACTTCTGAACAGTATGTGGCAGAACAAGAGAAGCTTCAGAATAACCAAACAGAGCAATTAACAGGTCAAGTTCAATCTGAATGTCAAGAGAAGATACCCTGCCAAAAGAGACAGTCTTAGGACAAAACCAGAAAGTATTACCCAGAGTACCTTTTGCAAAGTTACATCTGTCAAAGATAGCAGATACGTTAGGATACATTGTGTTTATCTTTTCTTTTGAATATCTATGTATGAATTTGAACTGAATCAACTGCAGTCCAGCATTAGTTGAGCTTAGATGAACCCTCTTCATCCCCTCATTGCACATCTCCTCAGTCAACTCCACACCAAGATCTGCCTCCCATGCAGATTTGATATGGTTTGATGATACGTTACGATACATTTCAGAGGGAAATTTATTTACTTACGCCACACTACAACTATTTGACTGATGAAGTCAGTGTTTACTTTGCAATTTACAATTTTCCAGCTACAATAAACATTATTGATTTGTTAGTATACAAATAATAATGTAGTGTTGCTAAGTTTATTTATCAGCCTGCAGGAGAAAAAGTTCCTGTACTGCCCCTGCTGGCAGCTCTCCAGTTTGCCTGCACACTTGTTTGTGCATTCATAGTGTGTGGTAGTAACTCTGTAAATCCGTCAGTCTTTTAATACAAATGTAGAAAAATAATTTCTCTAGTTTATTTTGTTTTGTTGGGTGTGACACAGAAGAAATGTTTTTTCTATTTCTGGATAAGCATTATGAGGCAACTGAACTTGTGTAACTTGTTTAATCAAAGCAAAGCAACTCAAATAATGCACAAGGCTGCAATTAGACATGTCTATCACACAAATCATTTGTTTTCACATTTGGGAAAGTTAAACACTACTCGTATCATAAATGAATTAGTTGAAATGAGCTCTGGATCAGTCCAGCTACGATATTCAAATTTAAGCTTACATATAAATTCAGTGATCAGTGATAATATTTCAATAATGTCCAATATATAATAATCAAATACTCTGAAAGGCGATATTCTGCATAATCTTTGATACCTAAGTACATTTTCAATGCAGGACTTTTAATTGTACTGGAATATCTTTGTGTTGCTGTATGGCTACTTTTACAAAGGTTAAAGATTGAACACTTTATAAGCCACTCTGGTCACAGTGCCATGTGACAGTGATCAAGATCATTCTTCCAGTTGGATCCATGCTGCTCAAAAAAATCAAGAGAACACTCAAATCACGCATCAGATCTTAATGAAGGAATTATTCAAGTTGAAAATCTTTACTAATGTACATCATATCATTAATTGGGATCAAAATAACGTAACAATGGTCAATGGAAACCAAAATCATCAACCCACTGAGGGCTGGGTTCAAAATCACACGGAAAATCGAAGTAAAAAATTGAAATCACAGGCTGATCCAATTTTATCACAGCAACTCATAATTTGACTCAGTAGTGTGTATGACCCCCATGTGCCTGTATGCACTTCCGACAACGTCTGAGCATGCTCCTGATGAGTTGGTGGATGGTGACTTGGATCAGACCTTGATCATGGCATCAGTGAGCTCCAATGTCGCGTCGGATGCACAGATACAAAACATCCCAGAGGTGCTCAATTGGATTTAGGTCAGAGGAATGAGAAGGTCAGTCAATGGCATCAATGCCATCATCATCCAGGAACTACCTACACATTCTGGCAACATGAGGCTGGGCATTGTCCTGCACCAGGAGGAACCCAGGGCTCACTGAACCAGCATAAGGTCTGACAGTCGCTCTGAGGATTTCATCAGTCAGGGTACCATTGGTTATGATATGTAGGTCTGTGCGACCCTCCAAGGATATGCCTCCCCAGCCCATCACTGACCCACCGCCAAACCGGTCATGCTGGATGATGTTACAGGCAGCATAACATTTACCACAGTGTCTCCAGACTCTTTCACGCCTGTCACATGTGCTCAGTGTGAACTTGCTCTCATCTGTGAAGAGAACGGGGCACCCATGGCGGACCTGCCAATTCTGGTGTTCTCTGCATGGTGCTGGACTGTGAGCACAGGTCCAACTAGAGGATGTCAGGCCCTCATGCCACCCTCATGGAGTCTGTTTCTGACAGTTTGGTCAAAAACATGCACACCAGTAGCCTGCTGGAGGTCATTCTGTAGGGCTCTGGCAGTGCTCCTCCTGTTCCTCCTCACTCAAAGGAGCAGATATCGGTCCTGCTGCTGGGTTGATGCCCTTCTACGGCCCTGTCCAGCTCTCCTTGTGTCACAACTGGTTTCCTGGTATCTCCTCCATGCTCTTGAGACTGTGCTGGGAGACACAGCAAACCTTCTTGCGACTGCGTGCAACCTGATTGGGCTGCAGGTACCACCTCTTGCTACCTGTAGTGACAAGGACACTAGCTGAACACAAAACGAGAGAGGACTCAGTCAGGAAGGATAAGGAGAGAGCAACTGTCAATGTAAAACCATTCCCATTTGGGGGTTGTCTTGCTTTTGCACCTGCTGTCACTTTCATTTGCACCAAAGCAGGTGAAATTGATTCACAATCACTTGTGATTCCTGAATGGACAGATTGATATCCCTGAAGTTTAACTGACTTGGTGTTACACTGTGACAATGTTCCCCTAATTTTTTTGAGCAGTGTAGTTTCCAATCAAATAGAAAGTGTTTTCAATTCACTAAAACTGAAAGCACACTGTCTTTATTGGTGTGTTTAAGTGATTTTAAAAGAAAAAAAATTGTTAGTGTGTTTAAAATGTGTTGGCATTTTTTATGACAGTATGAATTCAGTGTATACTTGTGAGAACATGCACTCAGATATTTCATGATCCGAAACTTTGCTGTTTGGATTTCTTAGTATACAAAAAATAATATAGTGTTGCTAAATCTTCTCTTCCAGTTAAATTTATTTATCAGCCTGCAGGAGAAAAAGATCCTGTACTGCCCCTGCTGGCAGCTTTCCAGTTTGCCTGTGCACTTTTTTGTGCATTTATAGTATGTAGTAGTAACTCTGTAATACAAATGTAGAAAATAACATGTCAACAAGAAGTGTTTTTTTTTATTTTTGGATATGCATTGTGAGGCAACTGAACTTGTGTAACCTGTTTCATCAAAGCAAAGCAACACAATTAATGTATGAACCTGTAATTAGACACACAAATTAATTGTTTTCACATCTGGGAAAATTAAACATTTCTCATAACAGTTGGTTATAAACAGAAAATGTGCCATAAATATATCCACTTAGTTGCTGATATTTTACTACTTGATTCTTTAAAATCATTTCATTTTTGTCTGAGACACAGTCACACTGTAGAAGCTGATGCATGTGCAGCATTTAATTGAATACACAGCTCTGCAGAAACTGCACATGTTGACATTTCAAGTGATGATTTGACTGAGAGAAAACACATCTTTCTGTTTATCTCTAAAGAGAGTAGTGTTGTTGCAGTTCTGTTTCAAAAAGTACAACACTCAGACTAAAAACTTAAAGGTATACACCCTTAATCTTAGTTAGTGATCAGTGTGACAGGATTGTGAAAACCTGAAACCTCCTTTTAATCATCCATCTGCTCGTTCTCAGAAAGCAGAGCCGGTGGGGGAGAGACGACCACGTGGGCGACCAAGGAAATGGGTATGGAGCAATCGTTGACAGTTACATTGTGGCGTCCAAAGCCTCCAAGGTGTCTCCTGGAGCTGCACCATCCTTCATGTGTCATTAATTCTGTTCCCTCTCTGTCCGCAGCCCCAGAAAGTAGTTCAAGAAGTAACTGAGGAGCAGCAGGTGAGGAAGATAACATCTTAGAAGAGCACGTTTGTTTCTTAAGCACTTCAAATAACAGGTTTACTCGACTGAAAAATGAATGTGATTTCATTGGTTAAAGTTATTGATAGAAGTGTCTTATAATTTAACAAACTGAGCAGAAGGTTTGTTGCAGCATCAGCCAATAAAATGTCAGTGTTAGTTATTAGTTATAACATCAAACTGAAGCTGAAGTCACTTCACAGAGTTCGTTACAGTGTAGAAATGCAACCTCTGCTTCAGTTGAACAGAAATCTCAGTTTGTGTCA
This sequence comes from Epinephelus lanceolatus, assembly GCF_041903045.1. Classification (NCBI taxonomy): domain Eukaryota; kingdom Metazoa; phylum Chordata; class Actinopteri; order Perciformes; family Serranidae; genus Epinephelus; species Epinephelus lanceolatus. Next base: position 29,915,771 of record NC_135734.1, on the reverse strand, counting down.
CGTTTTACCTTTTGACTAATATCAGTCACATTTGCGATCAGGGACTTTTAAAAGCAGAGCTGGCCTCATTTAACTGTTCATGAATATCTAATGCATGTGTTAGGTACAGAGCATCAAACCCAAACTACATTTACAAGCCCTCTGAACTTATTATTTTTTTTTTTTTTAAATTTTTTAAATTTTATATACTTTATTAATCCCCGAGGGGAAATTCAATTTTTCACTCTGTTGTCAATTACACACAGGTCCGAACACACACATGCACAAACTGGACCTATACATGCACTAAGTGTAGAGATGTCAGAGTGGGCTGCCCATGACAGGCGCTCTGAGCGGTTGGGGGGTTCGGTGCCTTGCTCAGGAGGTGAACTGGCACCTCTCCAGCTACCACTCCACGCTCCATATTTTTGGTCCGGACGGGGACTTGAACAGGCGACCCTCCGGTTCCCAACCCAAGTCCCTATGGACTGAGCTACTGCCGCCCCCAAATTATAATGGTGCTGCAGCCAACAAATATGGCCATCACACTACTCCATACCTTTATATACACTCAGCCACCAGTTTATTAGATGTCTAACACTGATGCAGTGTGTGATACTGAGAGGTGTTTCTGACACATTAAATATGAAGGTAGAGACATACAACAAAGGTCCTCGTCTTAGCCACAAAGCTACCAGATGTACCACGTGATCTGGCAACTGAGTTCATACGCTTCAGTATTACATCCATATAAGTTGTCCTGTTGTAGACTCACACAGATTCATACTGGTGGAAACTTTTCCAGCTTGTGCCTCCATAACCACAAATCCAATACAATCTAAGAAAAAGCTTCTCACCAGCTGGAACCAGACTTCACTATGATGTCAGAAAGACGCTGAATTCTTACATCAGACATACGTTAATTTTAGTTGGAATGAAAATCTGGTCGACGTTTTTTTAAATGTCTGACGACGTTAAAATTAAAGTTGTGTGGACGTTAACATTATGACATTTTGCAGAGGTTTTGTTCTCCATACCTGACGACTAAATGTCGTTATTTTACGTCAAGATGACATTAGCATGAGACGGATGGAAGCAATGTCATTTGTTGTCAGTAGTAATGATAATAATAATAATAGTACATTTTATTTAAAGGCGCCTTTCCAAGACACTCAGTGTCACCTTACAGGCAAAAATAGAGAAAATAACAACAGATTAATGAATGAATAAAGTAACATTAAAGGATACATAATAAAAAGAACAGTAACATAACAACAAATAAATAATCAGCCAAACAATTTTACAGTGAATAGAATTAATGTGTGGCTAGACAGACGGGACTCAAACTGAATTGGCTATTTGAAAGAGATGAGTTGAAATTTTGGTCACCTGGCATCACAACCTAACTTCAGCCAAATATCAACATCTAACAGTGTGGGTGGGCAGCTGGGTTTCCTCCGACCTCTGTGTGTCCTCCAGCTTGTGCGGCACATGGTTTACAGTGAATCATTTGCACATGTGGCATATAGACAATAGACATTGTGGGGTTTTTTTGCATGTATATTTTATTATCTTACATTTTTGTCCTTTGTATTTTTGCTCTAGTCCTTATTTTTCACAATAGTCACAATTAGCACAGCCCTAGGAGCACGCCATGATGCATCTCACGTGTTTACTCAAGTATGTGAGAAATTTACCTGCGTATCTAAGTACAGTGTTTTATGAGACTTGTATAAAGCTACTAAAATTGCTGTTGCTTTGACGTTACATTTGACGTAAACAGCAAAACAACCAATGCACATGCTTCTCATGCTTTACGTAAACTGACTTGACGAGGATATGACGAGTTCTTGGAAATGCACAGCTGGCGGTGCTGAATTCCCCAGATACACCACCGAACATCCTTTCGTGACATCCAGTTTTGGTGAAGTTACGCCCTGTGTTTCTGAGAAACTTTGGTTCTTTTAGTCACCTTGTTCATCTTTCAAACGAACAACATTGCACAACAGTCGCTGCCAAGGCGGGCAGTCCTCTTGATGCCCCTCGTCTTGTTTATCGCATCCTCCCCACCGAGCAGTTTGTCAAAGATGCTTCAAGAACTGAAACCGTTGAGACAGACTCCGTTTCTCAGACGCACGCACACGAAGGGGAAGAATGAGTCAATGCAGAGAGGGGAAACCTGATCTAACTGTTCTCTTCCTCTGTCTTCTTGGTTTCCTGACATAACCGTCGTCTTCCTCACATTTCTAGGTCTGACAGCTGGACCTACTTCCCCGCACGTTGTCATGCAATGAAGTTTTAACACTCATTCTCGTATTCTCGCGCTCTTTCTAGTGTTGATTCATTAACCTGCGCACAATGACTCATTAGACTGAAAGTGATCAGACAAAGTGACAGCAGGTTTTTTTTTCTTGGGTCTCCTGTTGTTCCAGGGCTCTTCAGAAGAGGCTGAGGAGGGTCCCTCGCAGCTCGAGCCCTCGACATCTCAGGTTCCAGCGCAGGAGGAAGGGGAGTAGATAAGATGCCTCTCTACCTACCTCAAGGTTTGGCCTCAAACAACCAGGGGGACTGTCTCACTCCTATCTGTGATGGGGATTCAGGAACACACACACACAAACACACACACACACACACACTCACAAAAAAAAAAAAATATTGCAGACAGTGGTTTCTTCTCCCGATCTGATACTGTATCTTGGTTTTATTGGTTCGCTGTAAGAGTTCAGTGATCAGACTCTGTTTTAACATGAAAGAATTTGATCTTTGGATGTGACTTTTTTAAAAGGGAATAGTTTGACATTTTGGGAAATAGACTTACACACTTAACAGCCAAGCGCTAGATGAGAAAATTGATACCACTCTCAAATCTGTACGGTAAATATTAAACTACTGTTAGCAACCGGCTAGCTTAGCTTAGCACAAAGACTGGAAACAGCTAGCCAAGGGTAACAAAATCCACCTTTAAAGCTCACTTATTAATATCTTATATCGTATTTGTTTGATCTGTATACAAACCAAAGTGTGAAAACAACAGTATTTCTAGAGGTATTGTGCCTTTTGAGTTTTAAAAGTGCTGGTAGGTGGGTTTGCAGTCTTATGCTAAGCTAAGCTAAGCATCCCTCTTTGTATCAGTCTTCTCATGTAACCCTGCAAGAATGCCAAGAATTGTTTTTCCCAAAGTGTCCAACTATTGATTAAAGGTTTCCTGCTTTCCTGAACCTCACTACATCCCCACTAATACATTTTCATTTTAAAATGCATGAGTATTGTTACTTTTACGCCTAGCGTCCACACTACTCCAGCCTTTTGGAACCTTTAAAACGGAGACCTTTGAAAATGCAGCTGATTCCATTTTAGTTTAAAACCCCGGGGTTGCATTTTCATCTGGATGGTTGTAAAGGGATACTTTGAAAATAATGACGCAGACACCCACGCTCACTTCCCACTTGGGTCTTCTCACTCAAGATGTGTCAAGCCAAAAAATTATAGGTGGGTTTACATACCTTTCCCATCGCCATGGCTTCCTCCAGCGATGGATAATGCTGCCACCACCTTGACTGCCTTATACTCATGTGTTATTTTGAGTAGCAGTTCCACCTCGTCATCAGTCCAGGCAAAGAAATCTCTTGTCTTAATTTTTGCCATCTCTGCACTATTTTCTGTAGCTAAGCAACCAACTGCAAAGTAGACAATCTGCTTCCTGTTTATGTCGACATGTGTATGCCCAGTGTACGTGAATGGTCATGTGATATGCGTTTTTTAGGCATGTTGTGCTGAAAACACACCAAGCAGCCGTGAAGTGCGGCCAGAGAATACCTGTAGCCAATCAGTAAACAGAGTCCTCTGACTCCTGTGCCTGAAGCACATGAACATGCCTCCTGGCCGCAGAGAAATGGATTTATTGCTGCTGCTTGATGTGTTTTCAGTGTTAGTTAGGAGGGTGATTATTTCTTAAACGGTGCTAAAACAGTTGTTGCTTATGAGATTGTTTTTTAAAACACCATTTTAAAATGAAAACGTATTGATGTGGATGTAGCCTCAGTGTGTGTGTGTGGTGTGTGTCGAGAGGGGACGGGCTTGCGGGTTAAAGTGGGAGGGGGGTTAAAGAAAAAAAGGAACCAACCTGAACCGTTTTATTGAAACATGTTTCTAAATCAAGTGTCATGAATCCTCATATGAAATGGGAGCAAGATGGTGACATTGATAGCGACATTACAATATAGACATGGTGCGTTGAAGTCATTACTTTGAAAGTAGACGTGAAAGGTTTTATTCCAAAATGAAATATCCAGCTCTACCTACAGAAACATCTCTAAAAGTAAAAGAAAATGCAGAGAATTACATTAGCAATTGCCAATGTAAGCTAGAGTTCATTATTCAGATTAATAACTCTAGTGTTTTTTTCCTTTCAACCAGCGGTGAGAAAAAACATCCAAAGGTTTAAATGGATATCTGATATTTGGAAAGAAACCCTTCACATTTACTTTGGTCAACAGCAGTGTTGACGTGTCATTTTACCACACTCAGGATTTTGCTATTAACAGTGCTTTTACACCATATTGAAACCTCAGGTACAAAACTATTCAGGAACATGTCGTCAGTCTACTCAGTAATAATTATTGTGCTGTGTTTGTTGTGCATTTCTGATCTGTATTTGACATTACCAGTATGCCTTGACACAAAGACCTCATTTAAACCTCAGTTGCCCTCAGTTTCTTAATCTCTCATTCTACCTCAGTAACACAAACGATCTCCATCAAAGTAACGCTCCACTCTCTCAGCAGCAGCATACGCACACACAGATTCATGTGCAGATGTACAGCACAGACAGGCAAAGGGTTTTCGGGCCTTCATACCAACACAGAAGCAGAGGATTTTACTATGAGTGTACAAATAAAACCATCAGTGTCATTTCTTTTTTTTTTAAAAAAAACAAAAAAAACAACTGTATTTGTTAAACTCTGAAGTGAGACTTGGTTTGTTGTCCTGGGAAATAAAATGCAACCAATAGTTTACAACAAAACTTGATAAAGTACTTGCTTATTAGGGTGTAGTTCCTTTTGAAATACTTTTTTTGGGGGGGTCTGTTACTCCTTTCTCATTTTTACTACATCATTTAATTTCTGATTCTTACACTGTAAATTGTTTGTGTGACAATACGTATGATTTAAAAGCAAAGGGCAGCAAATCACCACACAGTGCTGAAATACATGGCAGTTATGGGAAACAGAGACAGCACCATGGTTACCTTGCATTGACATTGCATTGAAATTGCTAAATAAATAGTCTTTGTTTTACTAGTTTAAGACAGAAAAAAGACAGAAGTTGTTTCTTCCTTTGTTTGTTTTACTTTTAGTGAGCACTGTGGCCACACTGTGACAGTAATGGGTGAATGGTAAATGCAAAAATATAATGTAATAGAAGCATGAATAGAAATGAGTAATACAGTGGACAAACTTACTCAGTAACATAATTAGTAACATCTACCCAGTGAAACTGTTGCAAGAAAACCCCTGATTGTGTTGATGGTATTGCTTATTACACCATGGTTTGAGTGAAAACTCAATTCTGACTGGCTGCAGAGTGTCCATTAAAGGTACAGTATGTAAGATTTAGGGGGATTTAGTGGCATCTAGTGGTGAGGATTGCAGATTGCAGCCAGCTGAAGCTTCTCCAAATTAGGATTTCTTCAGTGTTCATTGTTCAGGAAGTTTTTATCGGGAGTCGAAATATCTGCAGAGGTGTCTTCCTCTACAAAACAAACAGACCAGGTGATTAAAACTAGTAAAAACAATGAATAAAGCAGTTTCATGTTAAAAATCTGTGTTTCTCCTACGCTGTTCGGCTCATTGCAGACAATTCAAAGTGTGCTCACCTTTTTTCTGATCCAGACGTTCAGGAGGTTTTTACCAGAATCTGCATTATCTGCTCAGGTCTCCTCTCCAAAAAAAAGGGACCTGCTGATTTATTTCGGTAAAATCTATAAATGTAGCAGTTTTACGTTAAAAAAAAAAAAATCTGTGTTTTTCCAACACTGCCCATCGTGGAGGGGCTGCTAACTATCGTGGCTGAGGCAAAAACAGGAATGGCCTTATGCCAGTGTTTGGTTTGTCTTTTCAGGGCTACTGTAGAAACATGGTGATCTCTGTGGACATTGGACAAGTACCCAGTCCCTATGTAGATATAAACACTCATTCTAATTGAACAAAAACACAGTTCTGATTTTCAGGTGATTATACTCTAAAGAAAACATACTAATTGTTTTAGGTTTATTTTCTGCCAATATGTCACCCCAAATCCTACACAGCGGACCTTTAATTCCTGACAGTGGACACCAACTAAGTGTTTCCAGTGATGTCTGCTCACCCGTTCTAAATTAATGTACTGGCTATATGTTATCAGCCTGTCTACGATGAGTAACTATAGCAACAGGGACACCGTCAGAGCCTCTGTTTACAATTTATTGCAACACATTAACAAGCTAACATCTAATTACAACAGTGACACGGCTGGATAGGTAGCTAGTTTTGTTGTCAAACATATTGTCAAATTATATTTACTGTTTGTCAGCCGTACAGAATGTTACTGACTTTGAATCTTGCTGGTGTAATGTTACCTTTCTGGCTCATAGCTGAGCTAAAGGGTTCTACGAGCTGAGATAAAATATCTCCCTTATTTGAGGTTTGTCCTATTTACTGGAGTAGTGAATGTTTCCGTTGCATACGAACCTTATGAAATGGTAATAATTGTTCTAGATATTAGTAAAACCCTCAGGTGTTACAGTAAAATTGAGTTATGGCTTGTAAAAAACTGATTGCAAAATTCTTGAAAATATAAATTAATGCCCTTCGAGGTGTCCATAATCATCAATAAATTTACTCGTAGGAAGCAATTGTCCGATGTCATCCATTAATTCCTGATAATGGACACCTCATCTGGGATTATACCTTACCTAATTCAGTGCTTTTCATCTGTGATTATTCTTTTAAAAGTTACATCGTCGTGCTTTAAAGGGTCAGTTCACCCAAATTACCAAAAAGGAAAAAAAAAAACAACCTACCAAACAAAAGACTCTCTCTTACCTCTTGTGGTGTCCAGCAGTGCAGATGGGTTTGGTTTTAAGATATCTGTTTCTGAGACACTCGAATAACATGGAAATTATTGGATTTTTTTGTTGTCACACTATTGTGCTCATGGTGTTGAATAGATGAACAAAATGATCTACATGATTCAGATACCAGAGGATTAGTAGAAGAAAAAAAAAACACGCCAAAAGTTTAACTCATAGAAAATAGTACATTTGATCTGTAATGAATCAGTAAAAGCTTTGGTACTTTGGAAGGATTTTTTTGTATAGATTACCAAATTCTTTTGTTTTATAAATCAAAAGTAAAGAGGTTTTCAGCCTGTTTTTCTAAAAATGTTTTGAGACCTTGTCAGTCAGTATTTCAATCACCAGGATAAATGTTGCAATTGTACTTTTCTGCAAGCCACGGATATGAAACATTTGTAAGTTGTTATGTCATGGATATGTTGAAACTGTTTATGTTTCAACAGTGCTGTGGTTACCTAGTGATTATGTTTCGGCACAAAAACAATTGGTTGGGAAAAGATCACGTTTGGCGGAAAATACCTTTTGGTGGCTCAAAATTTTGGTAGGAAATGCAGCCAATTTCTCCATAAAAAACACCCGGATTTGTTGTGTCTTAAACAATTGTCTGCAGCTTGGCAGCCGTGTCGCCTAGGTGTTACGCCACCCCCTCCACCTTCTGATGACTAAGTCGGCTCATATCTGTGTAATCAGAACTGCATTACCTTAGTGTGAAACGCACAAGTGAAACGTGTCCGTGGTTTGCAGAATTGCACAATGCCAACATTTCCTACTGGCAACTTTGGTGGGATTTCTGCGCCTAAACTGACAGTCAATCTATTGCAACTACTTCAACTTCCTCAGTCCCTGTGTCATCCTGTATGGCAGACAATTATCCAACAGTAACTGCATATCACATACTAGTTACATGACTTTAAGATCACCCATCAGTTACTGTTTATTTAGAAAACTTGCTTAGTTTCATCACCAATCTTTTGTATCCCAATTATTTCCTGTATTTCAGCATTGTTGACTGAATTGCTGCCAGAGCAACTTAATTCATTTACAGGTATGTTTCCTTGTTCAGCTGCATTGACTTTACTTATTTTGCCCTCTGGACTACCTCTGAAAACTAAGAAGCCTGGGATGTCTGTGAGGAAATGTTTGGTTAAGTTGTATCTGACTGTTTCCATCAGACCTGCAGGCGATGTGTATCATGAAAATCTTGAAATAAGTGTCAAACTAGTACTGTTGTAGTCCATTCATCTCATCTCACTACATTCATGTCGCCATAATGAATGGAAGTCAGCCTGAAGGGTGCCTCATAAGGCCCTGACACACCAAGCCGACGGTTGGCTGTCGGTTAGCGCCTGTTGCCCTGGTCCTTGCCGTGTTTCAGGCTTTTTTCAGCTGATTCAGTATGGTAAATCGACATCAGAGACAGTGGGGCCCATCGGTGAACAAAATCACTCTGATTGGCAGTTCAGGTCAGCACACGAGAAGAGAAATGGAAGTGAGGAAAGTAAACAAATAGCTAAACTCGTGAGGGAGTTAGCTCAAAATAAACCTGTTATATAAGGTAAGATCATTTTATATGCCATTGAGCTCTTTAGCAAAAGTTTCATGATGGATTGTGTTACTGTTTACTTGCACATGGTAAATATGCTCTGTTCTTTCAACATTGGATTGTATTGTTGAGGTGCTAACTGGCTAACTAGAGTCATGACGGTCTTCCAAATTCCCTTTTTGAATCATTAATACAGACTACTTCCCTCTGCTAGAATGGAGTTATTTCCTCTCACACAGGCACAGAACTTACATGCTGGTTGGCTAACAGCTGTAGTCTTTGCAGTGTGTTCATGTGCAGCTTTTTGGCCAAGACACAGGGGACGTGAGGCAACGCAACAGTCGGCTTCCATCGCCGCCCTCTGTTTAATGTTGGTTTGGTGTGTCTGGGCCTTTAATTTAACTACAGCTGGGTCAATATTTGTTTTCTGGATATTTACTCTCTCTATGGGGACAACGTTGTTCTGTGATCTTACTAGTAGTGATAGAGTTACATACAGTACTTGATCCATTTTCAACTATTGAAAAGTTGAAGTGTAACTTGAGAAATCATCTTGTATGCCTTGTTTGTTTTTAACACCATTTTGTAGTTATGTTATTGATGTGCCCTCATCCACTTCATTAATACAACTCACAAACCTGTGATATATATTTTGTTACGATTCTTTACCATGTGATTTGTGTTATTCTGCTTCTTTATCGCTTACCAATAAAATATCACACCTGTCCACTCTCTTTGTGATGGATCTGAACAACTCCTTTTTTTTCAAATTGGTTTAAATAGTTTTAATGTATACAGATGGAAACAATCCTTCATTGCTCAGTGAAGAAGAAACAAAATGGAGAGGAACAGTTCACTTAAGGATGGTAACACATCCAGAGTTCAAGCTTGTCAGAGACAAAAGACCACAAAATCAGTATAATAACACAAATGTACACTTCTCTCTCATCAAACATGGACAAAGATACTGAAGCTCAGATGAACTTCACTGACAAGCTACCAAACATTTTAACAGCAATGACACAACATGATTCAAGAAAAGTGCATCACACTGCATTTGTGCGCCAAATGGTAACAGTGCAAGATCATACGTGATGCCTCCCATTATGCTCCCTTATCATACATGCACCCTACGTTTTTGTTTTTTTTGCCAGACTCTGTGTCGTAGAGATTAAAACGTTCACCAAAGCTCCAGTTGTTCCCAAAAACAGTCCAGTTTTCCCTTTGTGTTCCTTCCTGAGAGACAGTGGGCTTTTCTCATTTCACGGTTTTCATGTCCTCGATTCCTTTCCTCACCTCCTCTCCTCGTGTCTTAGTCCCACCTGAGATACGAGCAGAGGAGGCTAAGGAAGAGATGGAGGAGAGAGCAGTTGAGGCAACATGCATTTAACAAAATGAGACATACATGCTACGGAGCCCTCATTTTAAAGTGATGTCAATTATGGCCACACATATACAGATATTTTTGGAATCTGATATTTTCTCCTAAGTCTTTTACCAACACCTTCAACGGTGCAGATTTAAAAAAAAAAAAACAAAGCAAAAAAAAAGGTCATTTTGTATTTGCGTTGACATTTCAAATGCTTTGGGGAAATGATTTTTTACGTTTTGTTGGCACTGTTTGCTCTAATGACTCACTCTACCTAAAACTTCCTGAACCATCTCCCATCTGCTGCGGCCAGTGTCATTTGCTCCACCTCACTGTCCGCCATTTAAAGGCCACCAGAATCAATGGCTTGGGTCAAGTCCAGTTAAACGAGAAGATAGTGGTACAATTTCGAGAGTGGGATTGTAGTCGATGAGTGGAAGGAAAACTTTAGCACGTCCAGAGCATCACTCTTTTTCTTGAGTGAGCTCCATCTTCCTTATATTGAAGGGGAATCAACAGTGATGAGACCTCTGTTGGGTGTTTTCGAAAGGGAAGCCTATACATCTTATTAGCTTTGTCACAAAGGGAGATTTTCATGAAGGGGGGGGAATATCAGTTTTCAAAAATATTTGTATTCATGTAGACAGGGCCTAAATATGATGGATGGCACAGCCGCATCATCGGCTGTTTGTCATGCCGGTCCTGCCTCTTTTAGATGTCAGGGGTGCTGAAAAGACTTTTGCGCAGGATGCACCTGTGCATCCTCGCTCATAGCTCCTCAGGGAAGCCTCCTCTCTCCTCAGGATGCATCTTAGGAATTGAGACATTCTTCAAGAAGATCAATTGCTGAGTTATAGGCTGGAGGATGGAGGAGTCAGGACACAAGGAGGCACGAAACAGACAAATGAGAAAAGCCCAGTCTGTATCTCGATGAGGCCAGCAGCCCCCAAAAACTGCAGTCAACTAATGGAAGAGATCTGTTAAGCGTTGAGAGCTTTGGCTACATCTGTGAAGACCAGACGACTGGGCCTCTGCGTGGTCCCCTGGGAGGTTGTGAGAGTCTGCGGAGGAGATGGGCAGCAGGACAGATGGGAGATAAAACTGTTAGTGACATTAAGATCACATCGGGACACCAGCGTTGAATAGTTAGAAAAAGTGATGACAGCAGTTGACCCAGTGCAACGTTCTGTTTTGTTCGTTTCAGGAAAAATCCATACAGGTACACCAACTTTAAGGTCCAGTGTGTAGGATTTAGTAGGATCTAGTGGTGAGGTTGCAAAGCTGAAACTTCTGAGTGCCAAAGAAGATATGTAGGAGAACTATGGTGGCCGACGCAAAAACATGAATGGCCTTTTCTATAGCCAACCCCATCTCACTCCCAGTTTGTCAAATACAATGCTTAATCAGTGGCCATCGGCGTCAGACCCCAAGGCACCAAGGCACCTTTTAGCAGCAGTATAAAATCCAATGGTTGGCGCCGTTTTTTGTTTTACATTCCGGGCAACTACCGTAGTCTAAAGAGCAAGAAAGTCTGCATAAGGTGGGCAGGAGGGGAGGTGGACTTTCACTCAGGAGCCGGCTGTTTGTGTCCTGTGTGAAACCAAAAGTCAGTCAAGTTATATTAATAACAATGTAGTTAGCTAGCATGTGCAACATGATAGGCTAGTGACATATGTCACGTATGTGTTATGTATGTGACGTATGTGATGTGACATGTGACCTACATCATGTGACATACTGTATATCACGTGACATTGAATTATGTAAGAATAATATTACATGAGTTGGGAGTGAGAATGTGTTGCTAGAGTCAATGTTTGTCTGTTGTGGGCTACTGTAGCAACAACATGGCAGACCTTGTGGAAGAGGACCTGCTCTGTGTGTAGATGTAAATGGTTCATTCTAAGGTAATGAAAAAACAAGGGTTTTTATTTTCAGGTGATTATAAACTAATGGCAATATAGTCATGAATATTCTGTGTCATCTCTGCCAATAAATGCTCCTAAATCCTTCACACTGGACCTTTAATACTTAAAGATTTAGAGTGTGACTGATTACTGAAACCAGAGAAGATTTGTCAGGATCAGAGGCCACATGTAAAACTACAGAGTATGCAAACTGTTTGGAAGAGTGTGTACTTAATTCACTAATATTTTAGAAATGTCAACCTGCATCCTAAAAAATAGTTGATAATTAATTGCAGTGCTGATGGACACACACTGTTCTGCAATGCAATGCTCCTAAGAAATGTGTTTGATATAAATAATCTAAAGGTTCTCTTTCTGGCTATTTTAAGGCTTTCAACTGCAGCTCATGTACTTCATCAATGAATGGAGTTTGCTCAGTTATTATGGGATCCAATTGCCCCATGTAAGATGCAATTTAAAGCTATGGAAAAGCTAGTGAGTGGGCTGTGGGCTTAGGCTCATGGTATGAAACTATTTCTACTGAAGAAAAAAAATAATGATAATAAAAATAATAATAATAATAATATAAACAATAAATAAAACTACACTTATTTATCATTTTTCTTAATCAGTAGTTCTCCAAACATCACTCTGACTGTACTCTACCACTGGAAGTCTTCACTGTGTGATGGTGTGTGCATACTTTTTGTGTGCATGTGGCCCCGGGAATATTTGATGATTAAAGTATTAAGTTGAGGGAGCACAAAGGAAAGGATGAAAGATATTATGGATGATGGTTTTAAGTTCAAACTGAGTGTGTTGGTATGTGTCCTCTGTTAGTATATACTGTAATATAGATTAGTAAATATGAAATGACGAATACTACACAACATCTAACCAACTAGTTTTTGTTTGAGATACTGAAATAATGATAGAATGAGGATTGTGGGGAAAAAAGAGGTTTAGAGAGACAACACTCAGGTGATACTTTACCATGTTTGCCTTTTACCATTATGCCATTGTCAAAACTTAAAAGAAATTAAAGAAAATAAAGATAAATTATGACCAAAAACAAACAAAAAATGGTCAGTTACAGATTTACAGATATGAATGGAACAAAAAACCCTGATGATCAGTTAAAGCACAGATGTCCTGTGATACTTTACTCCACTTTATCAAAATAACAACATCTTCAAAATATATAGATAGACCTAATTAAGGCTACAGCTAACACAAGCCACACGAGCTGCTTCAATGCACCACACTGGGGCATTTTGCTTGTGTTTGATTATTGGCGATGGGAAACATTGGCCCTGTTTACACCTCATATTAATGTGCGTTCAGGGTGATCGGACCACAAGTGAACAGCTCTAAGCACACCAAATTTGTCCCCATAGCATTTTGAAATCTGATCGCTCCGACCACACTCACAGCGGGCAAAGCAAATCAATATGCAGCGAGCAGCCCTACAATTAAATAACTTTAAAAATAGTAAAGGCTGTATGTGTGTGTATAGCACGATAAATCTCCTACTAGTAAAAACAACAAAGATGCGTTTGGTCTTTGCAAATAGAAATGACTGACTTGTTTATTTCAGGGTGTCTACAGGTATCAGACAGTTAAATTTAATGCTTTTGAAGACCTGTTCAAGACAACTTTTTACCATATTTCAGACAGAGTTTTACTGATTTAAGCATCACAGGTAAATATTGCAGGCAAGTAGTATATATGTGGTCTTGTGCAAAGGTAAGTGTTATGTAGAAATATGGTTATTAGAGTGAGTTAAATCAATCTACAATTTGCCAACAGCTAAGTGCAAGTGTGAAGTAAAATGACAGTATTATAGTTTTTTTAAGGATTTGTAACATTAGAAATCTGGATTTTTACATAGAAAGGCTTTACTCATTTTCACAAAAAGAAATTAAAAGAGGAATAAACAAAATTAGATCAAATGTTTATAATAGTTAAGACCTCACAAATTCAAAATTAACACTATTTAATGACTTTTAAGGCCTTATTGTTAACACTGAATTTAAGACTTTTTAAGGACATGAAGACACCCTAAGATGCATGTGGACACGCATTCTAATGCCAGAACAGACTGACTTAGAACTGTCCACTAGTGATCAGTTCACCTGAGACACGTTAACCTCAGGTGTAAACAGGCTCACTGTCTGAGCCACTGCTCAAAGCTTTCTATTAATGTCTGTCTAGGAATATAAAAGATGGTGGTCATGGCTTTTGTGTTCATCTAACCGTGCACCACTTGTGGTCTGAATGGGAGCACTCTCGTTCTATAAAAGAAAGTTGCCAGAGACACACAGTGGGTTCCTGTGAGGCCCTTACCTTGGCATTGGGACCTGTGAGGCTGCCTTCCCGGCCGTGATCCAGTAGTTCCTGTTCCAGCAGGTCATCTTGTTCTTCAGCCGGGTCAAAGTTGTACATGGGCATAAGCTGGTGCCTCAGCTTCTCCAACCTGTGTGACAAGAGTTAAGAGATGAAACCTGTCTGCATTTAAGGAAGAGGAAATTATGCTTTGTTGCAACAGTAGCAGCAAACAACTATTTGCTATGTAAAGATAAAGTGGAGTAATGGCGTCCTGACTAGAGAACAGTCATTGTGTGTGTTTTAAAGGTATATGTCCACAAGATCCATCATTTCCACTCTTCTGTTCATTGTCTATGTAAGCAGCGGTGCAATGCATTCTGGTAGCGCCATACTGCATTAAAGAGACGAGGCATGAAGTTGAGGTCTTATGCAAATCATGTCCAGAGGGACTTGCCACCTCTGGAAACTACCAGAAAACTTTGAAACTAACTGCTGCCGATCTAAAATGTAGAAGATTCAGTAACTGCATGGCTTATTTTTCACCTCAAATGTTGTCAAGCACATTTCGGTGATTATTTTCATATTATAAAAGAAACTTTCCAAACAAGCCGCCACGTTGCCGCCACAAGCCGCCAAACTGGTCCAGTTTAATATCTGGAAGCAGACAGCCCATGAGTAAAAGCTAAAATGCCAAAAATGCCCCTGTGACCTTATTACATAATTCACATTTTTTCTCTATTGATGTGGTCGAGGGTCCGGCTGACGTGCATGCTAATGCATGTGAGTCTCTATTTGAGTATCCCACTGGCTAGCAAATGGCGATTGCTCTGCACTGTGCTCATACGGCAGTCACTGCTGGTAGCACCATCTTATAATAATAATAATAATAATAATAATAACTTTATTTATATAGCACCTTTAAAAACAAGAGTTTACAAAGTGCTTTGACAAACAAAGCAAACGCAGGAATATCTATAGCAAGAGAGTCAAAACAGTGTGGGCAAGCAAAAGCAGGACAAAATTAAGCTCAAATTGAAGTAAACTAAGCAAAACACAGACAGAATGAAAAGAGAATGTTAAAAGAGATAAGAACAATAAAGGCAATAAAACTATTATTTGTAAATACTAGAAACAAACGAATAGAAGGATAAAAAGACAACAATGCATAATGACAATAGCATAACAAAGAATAAACAATTAAAAGGAATAGAATAAAATAAATAAAAAGAGTAAACAAAAAGAATAAATAAAAAGATAAAAAGACGACATCACATGAAGGCAAGTCTATAAAAATGGGTTTTAAGAAGAGATTTAAAAGATGTTACCGATTCTGCAAGCTTTATCTCCTCAGGCAGGCCGTTCCAAAGTCGAGGGGCCCTGGTGGAAAAAGCGCGGTCGCCTCTAGTTTTAAGTCTCGACTTTGGAACGGCCAGGAGGGCCCCGCCTGAGGATCTTAGGCTGCGTACTGGCTCATATGGGGTCAACATTTCTGATATGTAACTTGGGGCCAGACCCAGACGGGCTTTAAAAGTGATCAGTAAAATCTTAAAATCAATTCTAAAACGCACAGGGAGCCAATGGAGGGAAGCCAGGATTGGGGTGATGTGATGTCGTCTGTTAAAACCAGTAAGAAGCCTAGCTGCTGCGTTCTGAACCAGTTGGAGGCGGGAGAGTGATTTATGGTTTATGCCAGAGAGGAGTGAGTTACAGTAATCGAGTCTGGAGAAGATGAATGCGTGGATTATTTTTTCTAAGTCAGAATGTGGGCATCTTGGCACCTTCGTCGGAAGCATTGCACCCACTCCCCAGCTCCCCCTGGTTAACTAGCTCTTTCAGCACTGTTGGCGTTGTTTAGACCTGTTCATGGTGTTAGCACCATTAGCTGCTAGCTGCAAGCTCAGCCACCTCCTTGTTGAGAACAGACAACCTGAATCAGATCGTATACAGCTCCAATTTCACCTTTAGAGGGTTAAAAATGGGTGACCTGTCCTCTACACAATGTGTACGTACCCTGTTGTCTCAAGTTCCCACTAACTCCAGTGCAAACAACACTCCTATGATGGAGCACTTATTTTGTGTTAGTTTGTGTAGAAATATATATAATGTGGACACACTATCAACTAAAATAATAAAGATTTTAAACTACGTTTTGACACAGGGCCCCTCTACAAGACAGCCAGAAACCAGATCTGCGGGAAAAATCTTCAACTTACCGCTTCCGTTTCCGAATATACAGCATCTAGAATATAGAAAGACAGACATATTGAGAAAGATACACAAGCAGTTTAACTGGTGGAGGTAATCTGTCCAAACTAAATGGAGTGTCTGTTACGTCCAAGGTCTGTTAGAACAAATATACAAATTAAACATGAATCTAATAGGTCAAGACATTACAATTCATTCAGAGGGAATTCACTTCTAGTGAATCAAGTGCTAATTTAGAGACAATATTTAAATGATATCTTACAATGGCCACTGCCAAGCCAATGACAGTGATGATGCCAAAGGGCACGAGCACCATTCCCATCCCCGAGCCCTCGATCACCGCCTCCGGAAACGTTGTGGCATTGAAGCTGGTCTCGTTTGTTGTTATAGTAACAGTCATTAATGTCGTCCGGGAGGTGACATTGTCTCTGACACTCTTGCTCGTGGAGAGGAAGGGGATTGCGGTGGCTGTGGCAGTTGTGGAGAGAAAACTTGTAGTTGTCTGAGCTGCAGTTACAGCCATGGTCAGGTGTTGCAGTTTCAACTGAAGGATGTATTTTCGGTCTGTGCGTGGATGCTGCCGCGTCGCTCTCAGCCTCTAGTGCGTGCCATGGTCGACACAGGTGTCTTCCTTCTGGTGTGAGGTCTGCGGGGGCATTGGTGATGCTTCGGCCATGTGATCAGGGAAATAAAACCTAAAACTGAAAGGCAGAACAGCATGTGATTAATAAAGGGGGTTTTATTTTTAGCCTAAGAAATGCTTTGTAGGTCGTATGAATTTAACTCCAGCCAAAATGCTAAAATATATCACTAAAATTGCTTCTCTGCACTCAATGTTTACCTAAATCTTTGTATTAACATTTCCGTTTTGGTAGGCTTCACCCTTGTTTTCAGTCAAGCCGCAGCTGATTGTGCCAGTGGGGTTGTGGTAGGTGTTTTTGGGCAGGATGTGGGTAGCAAAGGCATAGGAGGAAAGTGGCATAACAAACTTGATAAAATACCGAGGAATACTAACCACTCAAACTGTAACGTGCAGGGTGAGGAAATGTGCTGGCAGCGTGTTCAAAACGTCAAAGTCAAACTAAACACCCACACACGCCACCACACACACAGCTTCCACAAATATCCACTGCATCCAAAACCCGGTGCATGTACCTCCCACCCACACACACTCACACTCAGTGTACACATCCCATGAGAGAGATAAAAGCAATTTACATATGTGAGGAGTTTTCAAACATCTCCTCTTGAAGCAGTGTTACATGGTGACACAGGAGGGCAAAGCAGACACATGATCCATTCCTCCCTCCTGAGTGCATCCTGTCTGCTTGTGCCCTTAATGAGGAACATGTGCAGCTGAAGCAACAACCAATGAAACGCCAAGGCTGGATTCAGTCATTGCTGTTGTCCCTGCACTGCAACAGGACAGACATCTTTGTTTGAATCATGTTATGGCCTTATTAACGTGTTACTGACATGTTATTTTTAGTCAGGATGCTGCCCTGCACCAACAGCTGATCTACTAATCCGGCCAACGTGACCAGGTCCTCCTCCATGTGTCCTCGCAGATTAGAGAGACATGCATACGTACCTTAACATACAACATGCATGACTTGAGAGGTGATCTGCAGCAGGCCGGGGTTAGCTAGAGAGGGGAAAATTTCATTGGAAGAGGCAGCATTTCCTCCAGCGGCTGCCCCTCCTCCTCCTCCTTCTCCTCCTTCTCCTCCTCCTCTTCTGCTGCTTCCCCCTTTAGCAATGCAGGTATTGCACAGGCTGTTTACATTGACTAAACAGCCATGTTCTGCAAAGATGGACTCCACACACCAGTGTAACCCTATCCCGGCAGCCTCCACGAGATCCCCTTCCCGTTCTCCGGTTGCCTCCACGGATCTGCTCCCCCCGTCTTGCCCTTTCTTGTGTTTCACACAACAGAGGCTGCTCCGGGGATGCTGCAAACAGAGAGGAGTGCGGCGAGCTCCCTCCCCGCCGCCCTGCAATTGGTCTAATGGCTTCAAGATGATAGATGCGGTTGGCTCCCTCTGCTGTCCATTTGGCTTTGCAGGGATGAGAATGGGATTTAATGGCTCTGCTGCACACCAGATGCTGTCAGACCCATGTGAATGACTGCATCCGGGTGGCAGCTCTGAGGAAGTTAACCCTATCATGTCTTTTCTGCAACTTGAGGAAAACAGAAAAAGAAGCCCACAAATAAAGCATGGATTTCTTTTATTTCACTGTGAGGGATTTGTACAGTTATTCACAAATCACACAGATATATTTGCACACATTTCCATTTGTACAACTAGACAGTACTTGTCTTGTTTTATTATTGTGTAACACATGTTCACAACAGTTGCAGAATATCCACATGTCCTTCAGCTCATTTTGAAAGAGTCCCCAGTCATCATGGCCACAAATTCTGGAAGAGTTAAAATCAGCAGTTAATATTTTTGTCATTACATATTACCCCCTCATTTGTTATCCCAATCAGTTCAGTCTAAGGACACATTTTTAAATTTGGATATTTTTTAAATTAAAAAAAGTAAATAAATGCAATCCTTGTCGCAGGAAACAACAACATGGTAAGAATCATAACTTTTTTGTAATTTAATATCGTCATAGACAAAAGTAGCTGACAGGTTAAAGAGTTCTGGAGTGAAAATCTGAAAATAAGAATGAAACTTTTCACATGAATTTTCACAGTTTTAAAGGTCCAGTGTGCAGGATTTAGGGGGATATATTGGCAGAAATATAAAACAAAATAATGTTTTCTTTAGTGAAAAATCACCTGAAAATCATGTTTTACCATCGAATGAGTCGTTTATATCTACTCCCTTGGAGTCTGCCATGTTGTTCTACAGTAGTCCAGAACAGACAAACAAAACACTGGCTCCAGAGAGGGCGATTTGCATTTTTGCATTTTCGTGGTGGCCACTGTAGCTCTCCTACACGCTTGGCACACTGCAGAGGTTTCAGTTAGTTGAAATCTGTAACCTCAGCTGCCACTAAATCCCACACGCTAGACCAGGGCTATTCAATTACAAATTCAACTGGGCCGGATTTTAAAACCAGAAAATGTCGATGGGCCACATGTTCAGCATGTGTATATATATTTATATAAATATTTATACACATGGCCCTCCTCAACATAATGCAGAAACAGAATAAAAAAGAGCTATCAGTGCACAGAAGCAAACTCTTATTTAAAGACATATCATACTATGACTTTTTTCAACATACTGTACTAAAACATTTTATTAGTATTTTTTTTTTTTTTTTTACATACAATACTCAGGTTAACAATCAAACCTACATTGTGAAAGTCCCATGCATTGACCATCCACCATGTCTGCAGTTCTCCAGGGACTCCCCATTTATACCATGTCACCTGACTTTGGTCTGAATCTGCACTTTTTGTCTTGTAAAATGACAACACTGAGGTGTTTTCAACACACTATACTGAGTTATTTAGGTTTTTTTGACTTATACTATGAATATTTTTAAGTTAGTTACACATGGATGTCCTTTGTTTATTTTTTTTAATGCTTTCTCTAAGGACACAAGACAAAATCTTCAAGGAGGCACATTTGTGTGTCGCCAGTTCGTTAGCTCAGGGAGATAGAGGACCGATTTGAAGGTCAGAGGATTGGGGTTCAATTCCCAGGTGAACAGTCAGTCTGTATTGCAAGCTGATGTCTGATGGAGAAAGTTAAAATGTCTAAGAAACACAGACAAAGTGTCTCTGGCCTGGTAGCTTGGGCTGTTAGAGGACAGGTTGGAAGTCCTTAGGTTGAATGTTCAATCCTAGTCCAAGGCATCTGAATTTTAAATGCCGCTGTCCAGAGTAGAGAGTGAAAGTCTCCGTGAAACACAACGGAAGTGTGAGGTGGAATAGCTCAGTAGCTCAAAGTAACGATAATAGCCAATTACGGCAGAGCTTATTATTATTACTATTATTATCATTATTATTATTATTATTATTATTACGGTTTTGATTAAATTTCTTGGTACCAGTCCCTGCCCGGGCCACTCAGAGGTTGCTTCTGGGCCGTATGTAGGCAGCAGGCAGCTAATTGAATAGGCCTGCACTAGACCTTTAATGAAGGTTGTAGTGTTCATAACATTTAATTTTCACTCCTCCGTTAAAATATTTATGCATTCAATTTGTAAACACATAATGGATATATCTTGTTGAATAGTAATGACTTTTGACCTGAACATTTCTGACTGAATCTGGTAGAAATAAATTAATCATACAAACTGAGAAGACAAAATGTCCAAAAACAGAGCAGTAATGTAGTGCTGTCAAAATGAACACTATGATAACAAATTGCCCTTAACATTAAATATGTTTTTGACCAAATTACAGTTTTCTAGAGTGGTTATAATGGCCGGTAATTTAATTATACATCCAAACCTTCATAATCAATGGTTCCATCTCCATCTTTATCTGCCTCCTTCATCATCTGCTCTGCCTCGATCTCATTAAGTGGTTCCCCGGCATTCATCAGGACATATCTGGAAATGAATATTAAACATGAAGGAAGCAATGAAGGAGCATGATGATGACAAAATAATGTTAACACTGAGTGAACACAGAGTGGTTGGCATGAGGTTTTTTGTTTCATGAATTTTAATTTGAGATCAAAATAAATAATTATTCATCACTTGGACAGTCGACAGTGCAGTGTAATCCAGTATGCAATTGGTCAATTTAAAAGGATGTACTTATTCCGTGTATAGGAAATGTTTATGCTTTTCTTTTCTATCATTGTGTTATTCTTACTTGAGTGTGTTCCAGTCGATATATCCTTTAGCCTCTTTGTCAAATACTTTAAAAGCAGCTCTGAGTTCAGTGTCCTGGTTCTTGGTTCTTTCGTGGTACAGTGCCATCAGACCCAGGAAGCTGTCACAGTTAAATATCCCTTTACCTGGAGAGTCATAGAAAAAATTCAGTTAAAACAAAACATGGTCATCTGAGTGCAGCAGAGTGACTTCTGTTTGCAAGTTTGGTGCACAGAAACAGAGTACACAGAGACTTTTTCATGCACATAAAGACATACAAACTGAACATATAAGAGAAAAACAATGCATTAAAAATCATGTTATTTTATGCGCAGTAAAATTATCTGACCACAACAATCTGCATCCCAACACACTGTATCTATGAAAAACTCCAGTGGTCACAATGTCCATGAACAAGCCATGATTCACAGCTAGAATTGAGTTAGAATTAATCATAATTTATTGCAAAGCAAACCACTTCTGCAGTACATCTATGACATCAAAATGCCAAAGTAAAATTAACAAAAATTGCAGCATTATATTTGTTCTTTCAGAGATAAAGGGGAGGTAGTAAGAGAGAAAGAGTAGAGAAAATAGGAAACAGGAAAATGACAAATTATATAATGTATTAGTTACGGCTAAGGTAAACAGGACTTAATTTGACATAGTATATTAGCAAAAGTCCATTTAAAAGATGTCCTCCTTAAATTAGCAGAAGGCGGAAAATCATGATGTAGTTTGATAGTATTCAAGACTTTGCTGGACACATAATGAAGCCCCTGACAGAGTCTGGAGATTTTAGATTCGTGTTCTTTCATGATTTGCAGTGTGATTAAATTTTGTGGTGATGGCAGTAAACTATTTATTATTATTAGGGGACTAATTGTTTGGAGAAGGCTGCAGGGAGGAAAGTGTGAAATTTAATTGGAAAAGAAACGACATCAATACATTTTAATTAAACAAACCTTTTCCAACTTCAGGATGTTAGCTTAACTCCAATACAGTTCTGTGTGTGTGTGTGTGTGTGTGTGTGTGTGTGTGTGTGTGTGGCACAACAATGGGAGCACCAAGTCTTTTTTATGGACTGAAACCATGACTGAAACCCACACATAATCACACAAAGTGAAACACTGACACCTAGTGATTGATGTGGTAACCTGCAGTATAAACAGAATACTGCAGTGTTAGATAATGGTGTGTGTGTGTGTTTTTTTTTAAATAATGCATTCTGGAAAAGGTTTCTCTCTTCAAAAGGTGCATGAGTTCGCTTTATAAATCTTAACTCTATCTAGATTTGCAATTAAAGTACAGATTTGATCAGCTGCAAAGAGTAATATGTTTTAGGATTAATTTATCTTAACCTTATCAGAGCAAGTGGCAAACATCCTTTTTATTTACCTTCCTACACTTTAGCTAATGGTAATGGCAAACTTTAGCCGATGTGAATGGCCAGGCTATCATTACCCAGCCTAATTTAGCACTTTAATTACGTACATGGTTTGGGCTGAACTTTAGTCAGATAAAGCTTCTACTTCCATCCTCACCTCCGGGTACAGCTCAGAATACATGCAAGTCATTGCTTATAAAGGCATTGCTCAAATGCATTTACAGGTGTTGCTCATGCATGGAAATAGAACCATTTCATGATATAATACAGTCAAATACACCACCAACACTATGGTCTCAAAAATAGATGAATCAGTGGCTTTCTGACACAGTGTAACCAAAATAATTAACGTTGCTTTAAAAGATATGTGATTTATGGCATGGCTGTTGTACTGGATTATATTTTATTATACATATACCTTATAAAGTGGAAGTTCAAGAGATATACAGTCACAGGTGTGTGTAATACCCTAACTACCTAATCTATATTATCTTAAACGTAGTCAGTGGCCATGAGAGCTCAGAAAGCCAAGTTAAAGGTCCAGTGTGTAAGATTTGGAGGGAATTAGTGGCATCTAGCGGAGATGATTGCAGATTGCAAACAGCCAAAACTTCTCCTGGTTATAATTCCTTCAGCACTCATTGTTAAAGAGGTTTTTCCCGGGGCCCAAATTATCCGCAGAGGTCTCCCTCTCTCCAAAAACAAACAGACCCAATGATTAAAACTGGTTAAAACACAGAATAAATCAGTTTCATGTTACAAATAAATGTTTCTCCTACACTGTTCAGCTCATTGCAGGTCTGCTAGCCCAGCACCTGCTAATGTGTGCTCACCTTTTTTCTCTGATACCTTAAGATCCAGATGTTAAGGTCTTTTTTTACCAGGAGCCAAATTATCTGCAGAGGTCACTTCCTCTCCAAACAAACTGACGTGATGATTTAAATTGGTAAAACACTGAATAAAGTTGTTTCACGATAGCAAATTGGTGCTTTTCCGACACTGTTTGTTGCAGAGGGGCTACTAACTACAGAGGCCGAAGCAAGAACGCGAATGGCACTATTGAGAGTCATTGTTTGGTTTGTCCATTGTAGAATACTGTAGAAACATGTTGATCTCTGTCAGCAAAGACTTGCTCCCTATGTAGATATAAGCGACTCATTCTAAGGTCACAAAAACATGACAATTCTTATTTTACTTACTTTTACTTATCATATTTTATTTCATTTCTGCCAATATATACCCCTAAATCCTACACACTGGACCTTTAAAGATATTTTAGAGACTGATACTCTTCCATAGTATGGGCTTTACAAGTTTATATTCACCATCTTTGTCCACATCTTTGGCCATCTGGCTGAGCTCCCTCTTTGTAGGATTGATCCCCATTAAACTCATCAGCCTCTCCAGCTCCTGTGTCTTCACATCTCCATTTCCCTCTTCATCAAACATCTCGAAAACTCCTTTGTATTCTGTGATCTGCTCCTGTGTTAACTTGCTGGCCTGGAAGAAAATAAGGGCATTGTTTAGGGAGTTGCAGTATTTAATATTAGCCGTTATCAAGATTTATCACAGCAAAGCTTCTGAAATTGCTTCCATATTTGTTACATATAGTAGAATAAACCATTTTGTTTGCAAGCTTAGTTTCTTTCTCACCATTTTTTCTGGTAGTCCAAACACGGCTGAGGACAAGCACTGCGACAAGACTTACTGTAGAATGAGAAGATGTCTTGTCCTCATCATTACACTTCTAATGCTCGTTCCCTTGAGTTTAGAGGAGCATGCTTCGTGGCCTTTTATAGCACTTAAAGGATGGACTTATTAATCACCCATGAGGAATATTTAGTTAGTGATCTCAGCTAACAAATGGTAAACAGCATACTGGGATATAACATTTAAAAATAACTGGCTTGGTAAACTTTTAATTCATTAAAATATGATGTTGTTCTCAAAGTAACCAGGACGGAACAAGAGACAGACAAGATAACAAAATATGTAAACTATCAGATGCATTTTCTGACCTCAACATCACATGGTCCATTTATGGGAACAGCAATTAGCTTGCTGTTAGCCATTAGCAGGTGTTAGTGCAGCCCCCAGTGACTCTCGTGAAAGCAGACAACCAAATAAGGAGGCACTTAACTACAAGAAGTTATTTCCAACATTGCAATGGGAACATTAAGATTTCACATTTGTTAGTCAAGGGGCGAGGCTCTCTCTGTATGCCACAGTGTACAGTAAGATACAGCACCAAGTAAAGCAAGATGAAAGCTGTAACAGATTTTAGGGTATTGAAACTCAATATTTACGTTATGGATAGTCAGCAAGTTAATCAGTAAAACAAACCAAAATTAAATTTATATTGTTCTATCCTATATTCTTTTTCTCTACATTTGTGATGAACATGTTGGACCATAGTTTGAACCACAAATGAAGTCATGGAAGACCAAAGTAACTGTAACAGATGATTGATTCTTTAAGAAATGGTAAAGTTTTGATCAGTTTCATGAATGAATATATCACCAGATTATATTCATTAGGCTCTTTCTGACCTACACAGCTCAGTGGAAAAAGCTGTTTCTCCCACATTTGCCTGATTGTTGCTGATTTGCAGGCAGTAGCTCAGTACGTAGGGACATGGCTTAGGATCTGGAGGGTAAATGGTTAAAGGGGGAGCCTTACTATGGCCAACACTGTGCTACTCCCTTTAATAGCATGTGTTTGATGTGTTAAAGGAGGGATACGTGGAAGCTACATTTCAACTGCCAAATTGTGTGAGAACTGTGTGGATTTGAAATTATATAAATATATGAAAAAAAGCTGTGTATCTGCAAAGCAAAATTGTTTATGATCAGGCAAAGCCATGCAGAAATACTGTCTTCTTCCTGCTTCTTTATCTGTGCAATCCAATTAATTTGCACGTGATGATCAATGTCTCAAACACTGTGTTACCCAGCCCATCCCAAGCCCAAGACAATATGTACAGAAAAACATCAGAGGGAGATGTGTACATGACTGAACAAAATACAGTATGAAGGATGGAAGATAATGTATGGAGGAATGAGACTGTGAATGGGTGTAGAGAAGGATAGGTGGAAGGTGAATGGATGATGGAAGGGGAAGGTGGGTCAAGAAAACTGAGACAAAACAGGAGAGGATTGGTTGAGCAGGTATAAAGAAAGTGGGCTTGAGATGATTGTGCAGGTGTGTACTTTTTTTTTTTTTTTTTTTTACTATTTTTGAGATACAAAACAAATAGAAGTAAGAGAAAATAATTTATCTCAACTACTTTAAAATTCTTACTGATATTTTTAATAATAGACTACCTTTTCCCCATGTGTGACAACTGCTCTGTGTGACTGAATTGTCTTGTTTTAATGTTTTGTAAGTTGTTCTTTGGTCTCTCTTGTAAAAAAAAAGATGTTGATCTCAGTGAGACTTCCTGTACAAATACAAATTAACTAACTACTATTTGTTCGAAATTCAGTTTAGTTTATTACATTTATTTGTAAAATGCATGTAGGAGAACTATGGCCGCTGATGGGGAAAATGTGAAAACGCCACTGCAGAAACAACAATGGAAGGGGAACCGATCCATATGTACATATAAACGGCTGATTCTATGGTACCAAAAAAAAAACAAGGATTCTTATTTTTAGGTGATTATGAACTAATGAAAACATAGTTTTATATACTGTGTATATATATATATATATATATATATATCACCTTTATTTAACTAGGAAGTCACATTGAGATTAAAACCTCTTTTGCTAGTGAGACCTAACCAAGACAGGGTCATAAAGCAGCATAAAAACAAAGAGGACAACAAATCACAACAACAACAGTTGGTATGTCAAAATACATAATAAAGTGCAGTAAAAAAGGGCAGCATTACATAGTCTAGAGTTTGTTAGTTATTTGAAGCAGCTGCAGCTAGACAAGACCACATCCCTTATTCTAAGTTTTAAATTATTTAAAGAGATAAGAGTTTCAAGTAAGAGCTTGGCCTGCAGATCATGGACCAGGGACTGTAGTAGAACAGACTTGTTTTGCCAGCCTCTGTGCTGGTAAAAGGCACTTTAAACTGAAGACATTTGTGTGACCTAAGATTATGACTGCTTTACAAAGGTAAGAACTTCTGGCCTAAATAAGTTGGAAATTTACCTGAGATGATCGATAAACCTACACAAAGTAAACGATGGCCATCCTACCATGCTGTATAATGTACAATGATGTGTCCTGAAGCTAGATTTAGTACCTCAGGGCTGAGTGATATGTGAATGGTGAGGCAAACCTATAAATAGTATTGCCAAAATCAGTCTGAGACAGAAATAGGCTAGCAACTAAGCATTTCGCTGATACTGCGGATAAACATCACTTTAGCCTGTACAGAAAGCCCAGTGTGAATTTTAATTTCTTTGCGTACCTAACCTTTGCAATAGTCAATATGATATTTAAAAGTGAGACTTTTGTCTAACCAAATTCACAATACTTATAATTATCAAAAGATTGAATAGAGACACCATCAACGGTGTTGGTGGAGAGGGTTTGAACCAGGGGGGAAAGTAATAATTTTAGTTTTGGTTGAGTTTAAAAGCAGTTTCATCTGTAAGGGTGTGTTGCAGGGTGTTTAAATCAGTCTGCAGATTTGAAAAAGCACACGAGTATACGACTGTTTCATCTGCATACAAATGGTACTTGCAGAATTTGAATTTATCACAGATATTATCAATATAAACTAAAAAAAAAGCAAGGGCCCCAAAACCGATCCTTGTGGGACACCCGTCTTCACAATGACTTAGTTGGACATGACATTGCCATGTTTAACAATCTGTGAATGATCAGTCAGATAACTGTGGAACCACTTTGACACTTTCCATCCAATGCCAGCACTCAGCAAACTGTTATCGGGCAGTGGGTGGTCCACAGTATGGAAAGCTTTTGTAAAGTCTATAAACAGAGACCCACATGTGAGTTTGTTGTTCATAGCCTCTTTGATATCATCAATGGCTTTTAAAGTGGCGGTTACACTGCTATGCTCTGATCTGAAGCTTGATTGCATGCTGTCTACTAACACTCAACTATAGTTTAACGTATCCATACATATCATACTGTGACATCGTTTGGACCAGTACATATCTTTCCTCCCTGCAAAAAATACTTTTAATTCAAAACAAATGTGTCCAATTGGCTACAGCAGCATATCTCTCCTCTGTTCGAGACATTAAATCAGCTGTTCATTTTTAATATTTACAATTATCAAACAAATATTTTTACGTATAAATGTATGATTCAAAAGCACAGCTTACCAGATGTATTTCACAACTTTCTCTTCATGAATTCTGATGTCCATTCATGTTCAACAAGACAAACAGAGGATATTTATCTTTCCTATTACCACACAACACTTGGACAATATGCTTTGAAATACAGTGGTACAACAGTCCTCACTTCATTAAAACCTGTCCATCATTACTTTAATTTAAATCTAGTATGAAAAAACACCTGTGTCATTGTTGATGTATTAGTTATGTTTATGTGTTATGTGTATGGGTCTGTCTCATTTATGATTATTATATTTCATTGTTTTGTCTGTTATATTTTCATGTTTAAGAGAGAAATAGTATATGAAATAGAGTAGATTTGAAATTCTACAGGGGAGATTTTCACCATAAGCTCCTTCGGGTTTCTTCCGTCTCCTGCACAATCTCTGTCATGTTCATTTTTATATACTTGTTTTTAATCACAACTTGTATGCTAATAAAATTCAAATGTAAAACTCATAACATTTAAAATAATATAATAGTCCATATAGGATTTCAGTTGGGTGGCAACTAATGATTGGTTGCCAGCTTTAAATAAGTTAAGAGTATTACACTATTTCTTCCAATAGATGCCCCTAAATCCTACACACTGGACCTTTAAATGACTATTTTCTTTCTATCCAGCAAACTAATAAATAAAAGTTAGTGTTGCACATAGATCACTTACGATCATTTTGTAGGCTAATAGACTATTTCAGGGAAATGGATGTAGCCTATATTTAACTGACAGCTTTCTAGAATTGCACCATAAAGGGACCAATATCTAGCTAAGTGCTTTTTATTCATATTCTAAATCTATCTACCATGCACCTGAAACGCATAGTAAAACTCAAAATACACATTAACATGACAACACACTATTTCCTGATTAACTATGGGCAGATAATGCTGTTGAGAGTGCTGTTATAGAGAGAGCACTGCTGAAATCAGACTACCACTTCCGACTTCAAGACCCAAGTTGGGGCTGACTGACTCAGCCTTTCACAGGGTTTCAGGGGAGAAAAAAACATTCAAACGAACACCGTGTTCTTTTGGCCTTCAGTCCACTCTAATCAAACGCACATATACCAAATGAGACGTGCTAAGCACTGTTCAAAGTAGTGATTGATAATCTCCAGCTGTAGATAAAACACCCATCGAAGGTTCTCTGCCCATCGCTGCTGCAGCGTGGGGTTTCCCAGCGCTGACTGCAGGGTTACCGCGCCCATCTCGTCGTTCGATGGCCGGACGAGAGTGTTACTACGGAAAGGGCAGATGTTAAGCTTGGCAAAAGGGAGACAGTAGGCCGTCTGTTTGAATGAGGTATAGTGACTTTAAAGATTAGCCTTTTTGTCTGCCTGGGCAGTGTCTTCAGTGCGAGGCAAGTGGGTGTGATTCCCCCCCCCCTCCTTCTCCTCCCCTCTCCTGTTGGTTGACTGGGGTTGTCAAGCTTCCTAGCCGTAGCCTGCGTTCGGGAAGGGCTGCTCCTCGGAAAACTAACGCTAGCTGGCTAGCTAGTTAGTAAGCTAGCGCTGTGGTTGTCCGTTGATGCGTGGATCGGAGGTATACGCCGTCTTGCTTTCCAGTCAATGCCCAAACGCAAAAACAAACGCAAATTGAATCAGGTAAGGTGATATTAGAGCGACAGCCATGCTGCTTCCACATGTTTCACAGTAACTGTTAATATCATTAGCTGGTGAATTGTGGCGGAATTGAACTGTCCGGGGGTGGGGTAGCGATAGCTAGCTTCCTAGCCGTTTAGTTAGCTGCGGTTAGCTAGCGTTAAGTTGGCTGTTTTATCGTGAGCAAATACAAGTAGCTACGGTGCGAGAGTGTATGCAGCGGTGGATCCTGTGGCTCAGTGTTTGCGGTGGATTGAACAGATTGCTATAAAGCTTATTTCCGTCTAACTACCTTAATGCATCCAGGCAATTGACTTCGGCCAACAACCGTTAATGTTAGCGAAAGCTCAGGCAGGCGTTGAAGTAACGTTAATGTTGGCCAGTGAGGCTTGGTGTCAGTGATGGCCCTGCGGAGGTGCTTCTTGGCCTATAATACTGTACTTAAAAGTACTGGGTAGTCAATGCCCAAAAGGCACTGAAGGCAACTGTACTTACAATGTTAGCACCCTGAGCTTTATAGTTGGCAGTGGGTGGCTTTGTGGTGGAAATGTTACATTTAAAGATGTTGCTGTCAGTTGATGATGACACACTGGGTTGGGCTGGAACAATAAACGTCCCGTAAACAAATTAACAATTATTTGTTATTGGCAATAGCAGAGCAGCCAGCATCAGTAATTAATTTTAAGATAGCACTTTATATAAACATCAGCACTGCTTTATTAACGTGAGTTACTGTAGCCGCGTTACACCCTTTTTTTTTTAACAAGCCGAAGTAATAAGTTAGCATATCGCTGCCTTCCTGCAACGAAACGGCCACGCCGGTGCAACGCCTTTAACTTAGGTTAGTAGCTTTAGTTAATCACCACCAATTAGCTTATTGGCAGCTATGCAGCGGTGGGAGATAGATGGTCATCTACTTTATGAAAAATCACCCGCATCTCTTTCTGCATTTGTTGCTTACTGAAGTCAAACAGGCCATCGCCGCCCGACCTTGCAGTTTCCACAGGCTCAAATCCACCTCAGGATTGGAGAGCCAAATAAATATACTGATACGTGGTAATCAAATCAACCGTGTACTGTCGGGTTTAACGAGATTGTTAGTGTGCAAGTAAGTGGATTTCTGGAGGGCCAAGCAACCACCGAGTTTCCAGGTTTACCCACTGTGTTGGCTTAAAAGCTAAGTACATAGCACTCCGTGTAATTGCGGAAGAGCAGCCGAGTCTACCCTTAAGTGGCTGTGGTTACGTTTCTTTTTTGCATTACCTGATACGAGCTATCTAATTTCGTCTGTCGTGAAATTCAGCCAGCGTTACTTTGCTTGTCTGCTGAGCACTGTTATATCACCGGCGAAATCGTTGCTGATACAGTGACAGTATATTGCTTTCTTGGATACTAGCTCTGCCCTGCCTGCAGGCCTACACTGTCAAGCCCTGCTAGCAAGCTAACTAGCGGACAGCAGTCTGCAAGATGGCGTTTAGCTGCATCTTCTCAGATTTCCATCAGTGCAAGTCATATTATCATTACACTGTGCAGCGATCAGTAAATGTAGAAATTCTATTAGACGTAGTCAGATAATAATAGTCTAATGCTCAGTATATTGCTGCATTATGATGCTGAATTGCAACTGATTTTCTTCCTGAAATATGTGTGAAGACTTAGTAGCCCAGCCCTCTCAACACATTAGTGTAACAAACTGACTAAAACAGCTACCGAGCAGCCATTCAAATGCAATGCAAACTATTCTACTGTTGTAGGCAAATCACAGAACTGCACACAGTGACCAAGTCAACAATCAGCACAGCACATACAGTGCTGTGTAAACCTATGCACAGACAGCATTTAGAAAATATGCATGTTAGGTATCTTAATAAATTCTCTTTACATGTTGCAGTTGTGTATGTAATTTGCAAATTGATTTTGTACATGCATAGATTCCTTGAAAATACAACTTAATCCTAGTTTATTAATTGTATATTATGTGGTCACACTGTACAGCTGGAAGAGAGGGACTGTATTAGGCGTGTGATTTAACTGGCAGTGTAAAAATCCAGGCACTTGCTCTAAGCATGTTGTGTGTAAAAGAATTAAGATTAAACTTATCCTTTTATGATTGAGAAAACATATTTCTAATGCCTGGGCTGGCATTGCCAGCTGTTTATGTTAGTGGACATGGATAGGATTAGAGACTCATTGACGGAGGATTTTAGCTTTTAGGATTATGTCGTTGCTCAGTGATATTGCTGGTTATGGCTCTTTCCGTGATCCAGCTTTAGACCTGTGAAACATTGCATTATCTTCGTTTAACAGTACAGATAAGCCGACTTGTCCTTTGAGGACAGAAGTGAACTACTGCCGAGAGGTACATTTTTTTTAACATTTCAGTTGGAAATGTAGGAGACACCTTTTTGAAAGTAGCAGGCACAGACTGCCCTTAAGGGACCTGAGAACAGCTAGTGAGCTACAACTGCAGGCTGTTTGCCACTGCTCATTGTTTATCATGCAGTCAGCTGACCCTGATCAGGCGCTTGGAAAGGAGAAGTGATGAGGGAGAGGAACTCCTTAACTGTAAGCATCCACAGAGGTCAATAGGAAATAATAATTCTGAATGTGGATTATTTAAAGTTCTGGCCTGTAGCATCACCCTGGGCTATCCCACTTTTGGATTTACCATGGCACTTTTACGGTTTGGCATAAAAACAGTCAAGACTGATAATGAGCTGCATCTTGGAATTATTTTATTGAGAACAAAATGTGAATTTCTATCACTACAAAGCATTTTTGAATTAATAACTCTGTGTTAGAAACCTGCCAGGTTTAATTTGATTAATCAGAACTGCATTTGATAGCCGAATGATGACTTTATAGGTTGCATTATTTTGCTATTAAATCATTATTTGAACATACAGAATATATACTTATGCAATTGTACATGACTACTTAAACCCAAATTAAATTAAAATTAAATTATACTGTATGTAGAAGCAGAATACACAACACACTACTGTGGGCATTATAAACTTAGTCATCTGAAAATACAAATTGGCATAAATGATTGAACTTTAGTTTTCTCACAGTAAAAAAAAAAAAAACCTTTGTATCCATTTGAGTTAAGTTCAGTGTTGTTTTTGAATAATATTTTCAGAGGTTTTCAAGGTGAGAATGGTATTCTGCTGTCGCTGGATGATACTGTGTAATAATTACATTCTATGACACGTTTACTTATAGATTAATGAGTGTAAGAGGATAACCTGTGTTTAAAAAGGTCAACCAATCAGAGGACCTAAAGGATAACATAGTCAGGTAGACAGGATTTTCAGTCTTGTCCTGAAACCTCCAGTGACATAGGCCTACTGACTGAAATACACCAGGTAAGGTAACTAGGAAGAGATGGTCTTGGTGCATTTGACTTGGATTTAATTTTATTGTGGTCTGAGCTAATTTGGTGTTCTAGTGACTTTTTTAACATTGTAATATTGCAATTTTAGCTGCTACACACATTATGCAAACATCTGTTATATTGGGCAATATGTCCCATAAAAGGCAGCTTGCACAGACTAGTTTTTTTATATATACAAGTTATGAGACTCACTGTGTACTTAAATTATGTGATTTCTGTTTTGTAATCTCCCCAATGTCACATAGAATATCTATCTATCTAATAGTTGACTTTTGGAATTAATTTTTTTAATCTGTAGAAAATCCTGGTCAGAATTATATTAGCATACGCAATTTTTGTCTGTTAGCTAGTTTTCTGGGTGTGTTTTTGGGTGTATTTTAAAATGTTATGGCTGCACCAAGTAACTCAAAGCTTCATTCATAACGTTGACGTTCAAATCCTCTTCTTTTTTTTTTTTTTTGGTTCATGTCTATTTATTGTATTTGAATGCGGTATTTCTGCACAGTTGCAGATACAAATTAGGTCACACTAGTATTTTTAGTATTCTACCATTTGTAGAATTAATGGATTCTAGCGGTGGCTGTGTGGGACTGTTTTCGACTTGTGTGATCCACACATTGCCAATAACTCAGAACGTTGTGAAGTCCAAAAGTCACAATTTATTTAAAAAAGATTGATGTTATCAGTTATAAAACTGACAACATGTTTGAAATCTTACAAAATGTTGTCCTTCTGTTAACATTTTATGGTGTTTAGCCTTTTAAAAACATTTTCACTTGGGTCAAAACTGTTTGCTCTCAGTCAGAAACGGAGGCACACACTTGTATTAAGGACGTGGTCAAGTGGCATTTTAACAGCACCATAAAATTATATTTATTAATTTAAAAAAAGTAAATTTTATTAAAAAGATTAATGCTTGTAATCTAATGCATTGCTTTATTAGAAATTGAAAATTTTGTTCGAGGATTGTTAAGTTTTTTTTTTAGGGGAAATGACATCGTAAAATATGATAAACATTCAAACATTTTATTGGTACAACCCTACTAAACATATACAAACTCACACATTAAGAGTACAGTTACAAATGTGTTTTGTAATGCATGTCTGTTTGACACACTAGAATAATTGATCAGATGGATCTGAGCATAAGGTTATCCATTTTTATAGAAAAACTTGAGTCAGCAATTGAAAAACTTGGTTGGCAATCTATTTCACAAACTAATATTGCAACCACTGACTTGCAGG
The DNA here is from genome assembly GCF_041903045.1 of Epinephelus lanceolatus. Lineage (NCBI taxonomy): Eukaryota > Metazoa > Chordata > Actinopteri > Perciformes > Serranidae > Epinephelus > Epinephelus lanceolatus. Next base: position 29,881,584 of record NC_135734.1, on the reverse strand, counting down.
AAATACTTAGACAGTACTGTATGACAGTACTAAGACAGTATGTTTATTAAGGCGCTGACAACTGTTGCTTGACGGTTATGTTGTTGCATTGTACTTCCTTTGCAAAAACTGCTTTTTACTGCTTTGAATAAGTAGACTTGGGCTGAGCATGTGTCATCAAACAGATGGATTGCCATATGTGTCACAATATGCTGCAAAAATTGACAGATATAAAATGCTGATCAGTAATGTAACTAAAATTAGAGCACTTGATTAATTTGCATATTGATGCGTAAAATTTTACTTTTTGTATTGGTTAAGGTGATGTGAAGATGCAGTTTCCATGAAGTGTTATTTTGTCCAGTAGTTGTCTTAATAAATTTGTATTCTGATGTCACAGTCCTTGTAAATACGTCTTGTACAGGACGGGTCATTATAGCTGGAGTATTTTAATTTTTCCGGCTTTCCTAAAATAACTGCCTTGAAATAATGTGTTACTTTGCTTTGACAAGTGAGACTTAATGTTGTTCAAGACATAGTTATTATATTAAGAACATGCTATTTGGATGGTGACGCACATCTTTAATGTATTTTATTAGATGAACTTTGAGAGTGCCTTGAGGTGCTGTATTACTATAAGTGGCTTATTGATCACTTGGTTAAAATTCTGAGTATCCCACGGATTGAGGTCAACAGGATAATGACTGCTTTTCGGATCACTGGAAAGTCATGCCTTAACAGGATTTGTCTGGCAATCTAAATTGTGTGTCAGGATTACGTTAATGACATTGAAGTGGGGAAAGTAAGGTTGAACCGCCACCTGAACGTTATTGCAGGTAAACCATTTAGTCAATTGAAAAGTCAGTGAAAGTGCCAGCATGCTGGCGGAAAAATCCCTCTCTACCATTCCCTTCTGCCATTACGAGATTTGGTTTTGTTGGGCCCACTTTGCTCATGGTTGAAAATACAACCTTGAATTTAAAATGATGAAGATTTATGTGAATGATTAAAGTGCGTCTCTTTATTCTTTCTCAGATCAACAAGTGCCCCGGTAGCTGGAGTAAGGTAATTGAAAAAGCAGAATAAAATGAGTGAACTGGACCAGTTACGCCAAGAGGCAGAGCAGCTCAAAAATCAGATCAGAGTGAGTAAAACTGACTTGCAGGAAATGACACTTTTTTTATATGCAAACATACAATTCACAAGTTCAGTCAAAGTTAAGACTATAAAATAAAAGAAAAACAAGAAAAACATGCCCTAAAGATTTAAGTTTTTCTGTTTTCAGGATGCCAGGAAAGCATGCGCAGATGCCACACTATCACAGGTAACATTCAACATTACAATCTGTGTCTCAGGTTGAAAAGCATTTTTTCTGGAACTAACCAGAGCACTTAATGTTTTGCAGATCACAGCTAATATTGACCCCGTTGGTCGAATCCAGATGCGTACAAGACGAACGCTGCGGGGTCATTTGGCTAAAATCTATGCCATGCATTGGGGAACAGATTCCAGGTAAACCAGCTGCCAAAATTTATGGCTTACGGTGTATAGGGAGATTTTGTTCATGATGTTGCACTCTGTTGCCTCATGTCAAATGTTGAGGAAGGTCAGATGATGCCTAAAATGTAAAAGTTGTGACACTGATGCAGTTCATATCATATTTATGCAATATGTTTTCAAGCAGTGTGCCAGGCATCTTTTTCTTGCAGTGCTATTTCCCTCAGTTTTTGGCTTGTGATTCTAGATAAAAATAGATTTCGTGTGACGATTGTTGTTGTTGTGGTGGTGTTAATATCGCTGTTCTCATTCTTCTAGGCTCTTGGTCAGTGCCTCTCAAGATGGCAAACTCATCATTTGGGACAGCTATACCACAAATAAGGTAGGTCATGTATTTTTTTTTCTTTGACAGGGATTAATGAAGTTGAAGCTACAATTGCCAATCTGTGTCATCTAATTGGAAAGCAAAGTAATAACAGCGGCAGTTTAGACTTGCAGATGAAGGCACGTCTGTGTTGCCATCTACATGTAAATAAAGTAATAGCGTCTATGTTTTTAAAACTCAAGGCACTTGCAGGGAAAGCAGATACAGATGAATGATAGTGGCCTCATTTCTAGTGCTTTGCATCAATGGCTCAATGTATCTTAAGCTTTGACATATTGTTCCTGCTTCACTATATTTTTGCAGCGTGCACCTATTTTTGTGGAACTCACAAGGTTATGCTAGAAGGAGAAGGAGGGAAACTAACTCTGCCCATGCTGCGTTCATTTGAAATAAATTGAAGAGGGTTGCAGATCAGCTGAGAGAGAGGCATTTGTGGCCTCTGCCTTGGGGCTGGTGTATCTGGTGTGCAGTTAGTGGGATGGGCGGAAGTGGTGTGCAGTTTGTGATCCTAATAGGCAATACTTCGCCCTCCCCACCACCACAGACAGAAAATTTTAAGATAGAGAGTTATGCTCTGTCAATGTCCAGTATACTGAAGAAGCTTTTGTGGTGACACTGAGGAAACATTGACACTGAGCTTGATAAAGGGAAGAATAAATCCAGCTGGGAATTAAAAGATTAAAGGGTCATTCTTCCAATGTATCTCTAGACCTACTGAGAAGATTGCAGGCCAGATTGAGGTCAGGGTTGTTTATGAGATACCTTAAAGCTACAGTTGCTAACTCGTAGCATTTGTCATATTTGTTGAAAGTGTCACTCTACTTACACAGCACTAAATGAGACAGATAATCTTGCTTCTCTATTGCCATGTAGTGCTTGTAGTCGCCTTACTGTATGCAAACAGTCTCTAACGCAGCTGTCAACCATGTCAATGAGAGAGTTTGTTGGAGCAGTCAAGCCAAAAACTCAGCACTGCCCACCGACAGCAGCAAACGTTCTAATTTTACAGCTAAACAGTACACTAAAATATTTTTCCGAAAACATTTTAGGTGAGAAATAGGCAGTACAGTAACAGCATTTTGATTCATATTTGATCAGCGCTGCCTAGTTTGACAGTTTGACCGCAGTTCACAAGCAGTGATTGACATGATTGACAGCTGCGTTACAGACTCCACAGCTCTGATTGGTTCTTTTTAGTGTACCACGGTAGATTCTAGCAAATGGCAGTACAAGCACTACGAGGAAGAGGAGGGACGGGATTATTTTCACACACTATCTGTCTCATGTACCTTTTTCAAAATATAATTATAGTTTCAGCAAATATGCCAAAGTTATTTTCATAAAAGTTAGCAACTCTTGCTTTAATGTGTATAGGAGCTCACAAAGACACTGCTAGTTTCAGCCTTTTTAAAATTAGGCTGCCACAGTCACTGAGTAGCAGCTTATTGATTTGATATACACTGTCATGTTTCCATCAAAATGAAAATAATATGATTATGATTGTACAGGATGCTGTCTACTGGCTGAATGGTTAATTCTGTGCTCAATCCACTCACTCTTATTACTTGCGTCGTGAGTGCTTTACTTGGTGACCTAGCCTGGACGTTACTCTGATTTTTGGCCGGGTGCACAACAGCAGTGGTCATCAAAATGATAGCATTACGCTGAAAACACACCAAGCTGTGGCAAAGAGTAGGACTCTGTTTGCTGATTGGCTGCAGGTATTGTCCAGCCATAATTCGCCCTTAAAGGTTGAGCTATCTCCAACTTTTAGTTTGGGTGCACTGCACTTCACCTCAGAATCAAAAGGCTGCAACTCGGAGCAGCCGCCACAAACCACAATTCACCGCCGCTTGATGTATTTTTGCCGTTAGAATTAGTTAGACCTTGAAATGTATATATTGGATGAGTGCCCACAGATGATGACACCGTTTAGGGATATTTTGCACTAACAGCATACTGGAATTTCCATAGTGCGAAAATAGGATATCAGAAGTAATCTTACCTATTTATTAATGAAAGCTTTCTCAAAAAAGATTGTTTACTAGCTACTACAAAGATGCTGCCTATGCTGTATAAAGGGCTTTTAAGTAAATTTAATGTATTTGTGTGTTTTGTCACTTCTGTTGTAGGTTCATGCCATCCCACTTCGATCTTCCTGGGTCATGACTTGTGCATATGCACCTTCAGGAAATTATGTGGCCTGTGGTGGCTTAGACAACATCTGCTCCATTTACAACCTGAAAACACGTGAGGGGAATGTACGTGTGAGCCGTGAGCTCGCTGGACATACAGGTATATCATCTACTCGGCTAGTTATTTTTCTACTGCTAGTTAATGATCAGATGTGAAATTTCATTTTAATAACTCCTCTTTTGATTCTTTGAATATCAGGATACCTGTCCTGTTGTCGCTTTCTTGATGACAACCAGATTGTTACAAGCTCTGGAGATACCACTTGGTACGTAAAAGGATCATTTTGTTGCTATGTTGTGTTGTTATCATGCTAACATTTTTGTGCAAAAGCTAGGACGTTGATGGAAGTGGTGTCTCACTTGTGTATTTTATTTTATAGTGCACTTTGGGACATTGAGACTGGCCAGCAGACAACCACATTTGCTGGACACACAGGTGATGTCATGAGCCTGTCATTGGCCCCTGACTCACGGTTATTCGTCTCTGGTGCTTGTGATGCCTCTGCTAAACTCTGGGATGTTCGAGAGGGCATGTGCAGACAGACATTCACTGGCCATGAGTCTGATATCAATGCCATCTGTGTAAGTTATTTTTTTCTGCTAGTTAAAATTACACCTTGGGATGTGTTTAGTGTTTTTTTTAATTCAACATTTTATATAAAAGTAGTTTTTGTTTTCATGCACAACTCATGAATGATGTATCTTTTGTCATTTTTAGTTCTTCCCTAATGGCAATGCCTTTGCCACGGGCTCCGATGATGCCACCTGCAGGCTGTTTGATCTGCGTGCTGATCAGGAATTAATGATCTACTCTCATGACAATATCATATGTGGCATCACCTCCGTTGCATTCTCAAAGAGTGGCCGTCTCCTTCTGGCGGGTTATGATGACTTCAACTGTAACGTGTGGGACACACTAAAAGCTGACCGTGCTGGTAAGAAGATGAAGCACGATCTCAAATAACAACCCAACACGTTGGGTTAATAATTAGACATAGTGATGAAATGTACTTGCTGTCTTGTAGACTAAATTACGATTATGCTTGTTTAGGTGTGTTGGCTGGACATGACAACCGCGTTAGCTGCCTGGGAGTTACTGATGATGGCATGGCAGTTGCAACGGGATCCTGGGACAGTTTTCTGAAGATCTGGAATTGAAGATTGAAGGTTCTTTTTTTATTATTACGGTATTATTACTGTTTCACATTTTATTACATTTGTACCTAAGGCTGTTCTATTTTTTAGTAAAGAATGTGTCCTGACCCAGTGGTTAGTTGCATGTTTGTTCAAGCCTCATCTTTGCTTGCTTGGTGGGAGTTGCACTACTTTTGTCCTCTTCCAGGTTTAACAGCATTGTGGGTTCAGTGAATTATTTCTGTTTCTTTGTCTGTATATTTGAGACACCTGTTAGCTTGAATGGATCGTGGCAGTCTCTTTGATTTGATCACCATAACATTCTTGCCCCTACATTTTCAGTGCGGTCTAGATAAACGTCAAGGACAGCGGCAACTGCCTGTAACATGTTTTTAAAGCTGATTTTGTTTTTCATACAAAAGATGCTGCATAGAGAAACAGAGTCAACTGGTGGAGGTGCATCTGTTACAGTGGCCAATTAGTGCACCTCAAATAGACATTTCAGCCATTGCAGTAATATCAAATGTACTCCGATAAAATAATTTTAAAAAGGAAAAACGTTTTTGTTGCTGTTGTGACATTTTTGCTGTAATAACTGTAGAAAGAAATATTCCACAGTAAAAACTCTGTGTTGTGGTGTTAACGCTGCCTTCAGGTCTTGTATTTTTACATTTTTCATTACACCAAATTATATAAAAAAAATCAATAAATAAATGATGTCTTAAGTCTGTGTCTGCATTCACACGGGATAAACAAAGTCTGTATTTTACTCAAAGTATACTGACATTATCCCCTGAATGTGACGTCAAGGGGGCTGACGTCACAATTAATGGGCTGCCACATAACTGTTGAGCCTGTTGAAAGATTTTTCTTACTGTTCGAGCTGCAACGATTAATTGATTAGTTGTCAACTATTATATTAATCACCACCTAATTTCATTGTTGAGCAATAGTTTGGATTTTTTTCAAAGAAAACATCAAAATACTCTGATTCTAGCTTCTTAAATGTGAATATGTTCTTGTTTCTTCACTCCTCTCTGACAGTTCTTTGAGTTGTTGATTAAACAAAAATATTTGAGGATGTCATTTGGGGCATTGGGAAACACTGATCAACATTAATTAAACGATCAAATAATCTAAAGATGAATCGACAATGAAAATGATCGTTAGTGGCAGCTGTTCTTACAGGATGCTGCCGTGCATGTCATTTCAGACTTCAGCTTGCTCTTTCTATGCAAGGGTCTCCATGCTGTGTAGCTCGATGAACCTCCTGCACTCAAAATGCCGTCAAATCTTTCATATATAACTGCCAGAGCAGCCTCCATAATTCTCAACATGGAAAAGGGTAGAAAAAAAGGTGCGGAGAAAACAAAAAAACTTGCAAAAAAAACAAAACAAAAAAAAAAACAACCCCAAATGACTAGGATGCCAGTTCACTGGATCACATACTTTGTTTGGCAAAATATGGTAGGTAATTTGCAGTGAAATTTTTACCTGACAAATTACAGACATGGCAGATTCGCACAGGATTAAGATCATGCACAACCTCCGCAAGTATTTCAAACTACTAGAAGTTCCCAGGTAATAATTGTCCTGTGCAAATAATGCTTTAGATTTGGCAGGCTCGACTAAAGGCGAAATAACTAGGGATATCATGATCAAGTTTTTTTGCCCTCTATCCCAGTACGAGTCATTTAAAACTGAGTATCTGCCGATACCAAATCCTGATCCAATAATTATATTTTCCTAGATAATACAACTGCACTGTGAACACTTCAAGTACTTTAAGTTATTAAACTCAATCCAATGTATAGCCAATGCACAACAACACAAATAAATGTACAGCTTTGTTACGCATTAACAAAACAATTCCCTGCATCCAAGATGTTCTTTTATTATTTATTAGCTTTTTATTAGCTTATTATTATCATTATTATTATTATTATACAAAATAACAAACTCTCTTTTTAGCCTTGTCGCCATCTTGAGGAAATCTCTGTCCCTTTTAAGAGAGTATCCAGTGTATATTCATTTGGTGCAGCCTGCGTCTGAGTTACCTGAGCAGACTTTATTCCATTGAGTGTTTTTTTTATTTTGTCTTCTGTACATCTTTTGCGCAAATTAGGCTACATTTATAAATTACTCACATTGGATTTTGCTCACGAGGCTTTTGTTGCACTTGAAATGACGTGGCGAGTGTGGTTGTTGTAAGATTGCACGGCTGTCTGTATCTCTTCCAAGCACCAGGATGCAACACACTGCGTTGAAAATTAAACATGTACATGTAACTTGTGTAAAGAGAGTAAATAAACATTCTCATACTGCATTTTTGTTTATGGTGCGTCGATACCAATCTTTGAGATCAGATCAGGACATCCCTATAAATAACTGTAAGCTGATTGCAGATGTACCTACAATGACCACAGGCAGCCTCCTGTCAGTCTGTGTGATTAGATAGCTTTTTGTTAGATCTTTGTCCATAGTTAGGTCTTAAACTACACTTAACAGGTTAAATTGGTGAAAAAGCAGATGAAATTAGAAAAACTAAATTCTAAATTTCATTTGTCTTTGTTTCCCAGATGTTCTTTTAACTCCAAAGTTGACTGGAAGACCATTACAACTTCAGAATGTTCACAGCATCTTCTTCAACACTGTTTAAACTGACTTGGACACCACAAAAACGAAGGGAAACCAATGCCTTTCCTACACAAAGAAGAGCACAATTGTTTATCACCTAGTTAAGAAAGGATCTCCTGTGGTATCAAATCAGAAACTTGTGCATTCCTTCTTGGACCATTTTATGTTACCTTGAAAGAGAAAAACAACACTATCATCCCATGCAAATGTGTGCGTCTTGAAAGCAAATGTTGGAGTGTAATTGTACAAATTATTTAACTTTTTTTTTTTTTTTTTTTTAAGAATTCTATTCTGATGGTTTGTTATTCTTGATGGCTTTCTTTTTTTTTGTCATATTTCTTTAGTGGTTTTAGATATGTTTGAATTACAGCTTGTCTTTCTAATCCAGTTAAAATCATATAAGACAGATGAGAGAAAACATGCAGCAAGTAATGCAAGTAAAAGCTTGGATCATATTACACGAGCAGCTTTCAAAATGTCCATGATGTATTTATATACTAGCTGTTTTTGTTTCATCACAGCCTTTTGCACATGAAGAAGCTTTGCCTCTCAACTAATACTATGTTAACTAACCAAGCACATGCTATAAGTTATGAATGCTCATTCCAGTACAAAAGGAGTTATTACGAGTAACTTATCCAGTTAACCCCCTTAATTCTTGTACATGCCTTTGACTTTGGGTGGGACGGGGTGGGGTAGCAAAGTAGGTGGTGAGATAATCGGGGCATGGCTGGATTTTATTATATGGACGGGGGATTGTGTTTAGTATCCACTTTGAGTGAAACACCTCACCTGACTAAATAGACACTTCCTTTGCTTGGGACTGCAGTTGCAACTCTGTGAATGAAATGTACAAATCAATGTCTGAAAATAATGGTCTGATGTTTTAAGTTAAGACATTTAATTTTGTCTGCCATGAGTTAATTTAGATGTGCATGCTGTAGACTTGCTTTCAATGGTGCAAAATCCTTAGATTTTTTTTTGTTTGTTTGTTTCTGAAAAGGAGAGTAACCTATTGATTGAACTTAATAGAAGCCAAATTTTTTTTGGCTCAAATTCTGCATACATCATGTACTAATACTGGTAACGCTATGCACCAGAGTGAGCAAGAATGGAGACAGACTTAATATTGACTGCATACTTAGTGTAAATTATGCTTACCAGTTCTATTGATGCCAATTTTTTGTAATAATTATAACAATCATTGTGAGAATTCTATCCTTGACAAGTCCTTTTTCTCTCCTTCAAATCTTCACACTCAATGGAACAAATACGTCCTCACATACTGTCCATACTAAAAACTTTTGTACATTTTTATTTCTTGGGTCTTAAATTGAAAATCAGAGCATCTGAATGACAACATTTCACTGTATACAGAAGCACTTTTGTTAAAGTTGTGACATATTTTCACTTTTCTTTTTTTCTTTTTTTTTCTGCGATGATGTACAATAAATGTGATGTATTCGTGTGTGGCCACAAGTGAAAATGCAATTCAACTGAGATGGATTCCCTTTTCTCTTTCCATTAATATTATAGAGCTCTGCACCCTTATGTACCTTTTCACTTTTTGTATTTCATTTCAGTCTGTTGGTGTTACACGGTGAGCTGGATGCAAGATAGATACTGTACTAAATTGTACTGTTATTGATTGGAAAATGTAATAAAAAGCTGTTTGAGATCTCTTTTTGTCGAGCTGAGTCTAAAAGATGCATTGGATGTTTATGTATATTGATGTGTCGCACAGATTTAACATTTCTCTGCTCTCTGGTAAAAAGTAAAGCTATCCTTTTTCAACATTGATCAGGCGGGTCAGGGATTAAAGTTAGGCAAGCAACACAAGACCAAATTTAAAAATAAAAAACAACTAGTTCATTCTAAGAATGCAGTTTGGCATTACGTATTTCGGAGTCTGAGGTCTGTGGGCTGGCTGACTTACTTTTTAAAACCATGAAACATTTTTGGTCTGCTCATTAGATTTGTACCTCATCTATCCAGAACTAAATCTACTAAACACTGATACCACTGGACTACCATAACAACAGTTTTGTAAGTGAATGAATTAGTTTTCTGGATGTTACTCTCTACTTTTGCCTTGTGGCAGCTCTCAAATTTTTTTCCTCATAATTTTACTACTAAATACTCAGTGCTGGGAAGGCTCTTTTTGTAGATGTAATAAGAAATGTAACCACTTTAATTACTTCATTAAGGTAACTAATTCCATTGATTACTTTTTGATTAATTTTCTAACAAATGTGTTAAACTGGGCTAAAGCTAAAAATATAAAAATTAAAAAAAAAAAAAAGATTAAAAATGTATAGAAATTAAGCTCTGCCAAAAGACGGTTTGAAAAGATGCAAAGCAACAGAATAAGTATTCTGCATATTAACTTTTTACCAATGAATAAATAAATTCAATTTAATTAAAATATTTGGATGAAACCCCTTTGGACTCACAAACAATTTGATTACTAACTGTAATTAAGTTCCATATTTTTTTTTTTTGTCAGTGACTGTAACTGATAACAAGTACATTCATTTTGTGATTATCAGTTACTCTCCAACACTGCATTTAATTTTTACAAATAGGTGTCTGTCACAAACTAGCACAATAAAATACTTTAGTTTTACATTAAATAAAACTGTCTAAATCAAACCTCACATTTTTGTCAGACTTACAGGATTTTACTTATTTCTAGGTTTAAAAAAGTGATAAAGTAGAAGTAGTCTAAGAAAGTAGATGATGAAAAATTAATCTTGTTGGACGACAAGATTTTTAGACATTTTTGCTAAACTGATTGATATCAACCGGATTTTCTTGCAATTTACTTTATAATAGAAAGAGAAAATGTCAGTCTCCTCTGCATATCACAAAAATCCAGTTGTTACAACAAAGCGTTGACACTGATTTTTATTTTATTTTATGACACTGAATGCCAGTGGTTTGAGATGTACCAATGTTACATCAGTGTTTACATGTACCTGAACGTTGCACAGAAATTAAAACCTTTTAAATCGGAAGTTAATCATTCTGATCAAAACTTGTAAAAGAAACATTTCGTGTCAATGTCGAATTTAGGCTCAAAGTTGTAGATTTTTATTTAAAGGTTTATACTAGTCGTAGGACCCGCCATCTTCCCGTCTCTGCCAACCAACATCACTAGCTAACGGTAACGGAAGCTGCTGAAGTGGACGTTCTGAACCTGGACTACCACACTCAGTTACGGGGGGGAGCGAAATTATTTATATAATCAACAATGCAGTGTTCTTGAGTTGTATTACTATTTCTGTACATTTAAACATATACTAATGCAGCATTGTTGGCTTTACAACTTTATACTGACGAATGATTCAACTATATGCCGATATTAACAACACACTCTCGGTACAGTAACCACCATGAAATGAAACGGCCCAATCTAATGACGTAGTTCCCTTTTCGCCTGGATAAAGCCATTTTGGTAGGCCGTACATAGTGGCTTCATATTTCACCTCGTGGAAAAAATATTTCGCGTTGTATTTCCTATTGTGCATCAGAGACTAGACGATCGTTTCGTTGAAGTTGCATAACTTCACCAGCCTGTGCAGGATACCTGCGGAACTCGGTGTGTCGGATTAGTTAACACGGGGACAGTACGCAGTTTTCATTACGCGGCACAGTTGAATGGTCGTCGTCCGGTGTTGACGTCCCAACGAACAAAGGAACCGTGAGGCCGACGCACGCTCGTTAGCGCATTCATAGCGAGATATTATTTATGAAATCATTTAAAATTAAACCCACCCCGACGCCTTTTTTGTTATAGAATTTTATTTTGAGAGTCTTATCCTAAAACACAACTAACCAGTTAGCCTGAGTCATTCAGACGTGTTAGCAACATCGGCTAAGGTTAGCCGCAGTCGTGGACTACTAGCGAGCTAACTGCTATAACTTTAGCATTGTTTTGATTCAAGAAAGAAGTTTTCTTTTTGGGCAAAATGGCTGAAGTTTATATCCGAGTGGCAGAGGAGGAGAACGAGGAACCCATGGAGATCCCGTCAGAGGACGACGGCACGGTTCTGCTTTCAACGGTGGCAGCTCAGTTTCCAGGGGCGTGTGGCCTACGGTTCAGGAGCCCCGTGTCTCAGTGCATGCGAGGAGTGCGTCTTGTGGAAGGAGTCCTACACGCGCCAGAAAACGGATGGGGCAATGTCGTGTACGTGGTGAACTACCCAAAAGGTAGATATGAGCACTTTGCATTTTTTTTAATCTTTACATAACACACTTCTGTAGAACAGGTGGGCATATGTAACGGGATTTATAATTCATGATGCAGCTTCAGCGCACTAAAATAGATGACAATGACGTGACCTGTAGTTTGTCCACGCCCATTAAAGTGCGCTTTGATACACTAAACCCATTCATAAACTGAGCAAACAAGCTCACAGCTTTGTACATGCAAAGTTGTCAACTTATTGAGGTAAATTTTGTCAAAGCAACCCTTAAAGAAATGCTGTCTTTTGGAAGTTAGGTCACATGTTTAACTGATTTAACTTTATGGTCATGTTAGAGGCTGTAGCTCCAGGTCTCAAGTAACTGTGTTCAATTATACAGACATGCTGTATTATTAAGCCTAATATTGTCATATATTACAATGTGTTGGTCAAAATATTAACCAAAACACCTCATCATAATGCTACTCAATTTATTAGGACCTAAAACTGCAGCTTATAAAATGACCATAAAGTTGAATTTACACATTTTTAAATGATTTCTACAAAAACCTAGGATGTATTTAAAAGTTGGGGTTATTTTAGTAGTGTTGTTATAAGGTAAGCTAGTTATGCAACTGTACTTCAAGCAATTGCATAATGATTAAAAATCAATAATGTGAAAGACATACATTAACACCCATCCATCTGCTACTAACTGATTTTAAATCACTCTGTTTGTAGAGATGTAAGTAAGTTAAATTTATTTATATAGCACTCTTTGTAAACAAAGGTTACAAAGTGCTTTACAATGGCTATATACATCAAGAAAGAATTCATAAGGGCAAAGTGACTACGAGAGCCACTTTGGTAATAGTGCTCAACTAGCAAAGAATTTGCACACAAAAAAATTTAAAAATGTTAAATAAAATAATGGTCTTGTGTAACACTTTAGGCTGATTTGTTATGGAGGAAATCTATTATCACAATATTGTCAACCAAATAATTTGAAAACAATATTGTGACAGTATTGTAGAATCTGTGATGTCACAAAATATTTACACAATGACATTTTGGATAAATACCCATCATTAAGGTAGATACAATGATTTGGTGGGTCAAGACAAATAATAAAACAGCTAGAACTATCTTGCAAGTTCAGAAAATCACATTACTGTAGTGCAGGAAAAGACAATACTATGTTGTTTTGATATGTTGCCCAGTCCTGGTAAGATATAGTAAAGTCCATGGACAAATATTTACATCAAAATCTTTGTGAAAAGATAATAAGCAGAACAGTGGAAAATATTGATTATTTTGCTGAGTGAGTTTTGCTCTTTGCAATCATTTCCAAAGTCAGGAAAAATCATATCTGATGGCTGTCAGGTTGAAATACAATAATTTCCTCTGTGTGTTGATCATATTTTAGACAACAAAAGAAAAATGGAGGAAATTGACGCCTCCTCTGCTGTAAAGATGAAGAGAGGAGACATGAAGACATCCGACCTGATCGTACTGGGTCTTCCTTGGAAAACAACTGAGCAGGACCTGAAGGACTACTTTAGCACATTTGGAGAAGTCATCATGGTTCAGGTATCACATTAACAGCTGTCAGAAAGCACGCACTGCTTTGGTTTGTATGTGGTGACAGTTGATCTCCATTGCCGAATGTTTGTTTCTCAGGTAAAACGAGATGCCAAGACTGGAAACTCCAAAGGATTCGGTTTTGTGAGGTTCACAGAGTATGAGGCTCAGGAGAAGGTGATCTCACAGCGCCATATGATTGATGGGAGATGGTGCGACTGCAAGCTCCCAAACTCGAAGGTGAATCTGGTAATGTCCATGCGTATACCCACACCCTCTGGGAATGATAACCATGCTAATATTGTCGTTAATACTCTATAACCTGTGGTATCTAATTGTTTACCTTTTGTTTACAGCAAGGTCCTGATGAGCCACTGAGGAGCCGGAAAGTGTTTGTAGGTCGTTGCACAGAAGACATGACCACTGATGACCTCCGGCAGTTCTTTATGCAGTATGGGGAGGTCACAGATGTCTTCATCCCCAAGCCATTTCGTGCTTTTGCCTTTGTCACATTTGCAGATGATCAGGTAAGCTGTTAAATCTTTAGAAAGCACTTCTTGTTGTTGTCATCCAGATGACCTGACTCATGTTTTTTTTTTTGTCCTCACAGGTTGCCCAGTCTCTCTGTGGAGAGGACCTAATAATCAAAGGCGTCAGTGTTCACATCTCAAATGCTGAGCCCAAACATGGCAATAGGCAGTTTGATCGCACAGCACGGTTTGGGAATGGTTTTGGAGCTCAAGCATTTGGTAGCAGCCGTAGTGGGTTAGGGAGCAGCACTAACAGTAGTCTGGCTAATTTTGGGTCCTTCAGTCTGAACCCTGCCATGATGGCTGCCGCTCAGGCTGCTCTGCAGAGTAGTTGGGGGATGATGGGCATGCTGGCTAGCCAGCAGCAGACATCCACCTCAGGCAGCACCTCCAGTGGAACAAGCTCTAGTAGGGACCAGAGTCAGTCTTTCAGTACAGGCAACAGCAACTACGGCACCAGCTCAGCCAGTCTCGGCTGGGGAACAGGGTCAAACTCTACAACCACTGGTACAGGGTTTAGCTCAGGTTTTGGGACCAGTATGGAGTCAAAGTCATCTGGGTGGGGTATGTAAGTTAAATGTTTGTATGGTAAGTATTGTGACAGAGATGAGTCTTTTCAAAATTTATTTCTGGTGTTGATGCGTATCTGAGAACTTAACACTTTTGTGGAAGATGTTTTGTACATTTGGAAAAAATGCTAAAGATTTAATTTAGGAAGTGTTGAAGTGAATTGTTTACCAGGATGTCTGACTAAAGTGCTATTTTTGATGTCTCATTTGTTTGTATCCATTTCAACTGGATTCTCTAATGCATGTATTGTGAAATGTGATATAACCATTTTGAAAATGCATGAATGTTTGTGGTTCACCATTATCCGGCTTTGTCATCGACCTAAAAGGCAATCTTGCATTGGGAAGAATCTGGTTGAAACCTAAATGTTTTAAGTGCAACTTTATTTGCAGTCAAGTTCTGTGGAAAAGCCTTCATTGAAATCTCTTCTGCAGTTCACCTCTCTTCCATTTTCCTGTGAGGAAGCTCCTCTTTGGCAGCATTCTTGGGGTGATATCGGTATCATTCTCCCTCTTCCCACCTGTAAATGCTATGCCATCAAAGAACGGCTTCACTCCGCATGTTCTAAGAGACGGTGGGTGTTTTCACTTTTATCCACTTTTAAATGGAAAGAACTGCGCAACTGACATTTTAAGAACTGATGAGTGCGATTGAGGATGGCTTGTGGCGAAGAGTGAAGCGATGAGTGAGCGAACGGAGAGACGCGTGAAACGGACTGGTTGTGCAGTGAAAGAGCCCAATTTGACTGCTTTTTGAATGTGTGAGAGTGGAAGCTGCAGATGCTACGAGCACCTCCCCTAACATGGACATTCTTTAAGTAGTACTTCAAGATATTTTTCTTTTTTTTTTTTTTATCTTTGCAAGTTTTTCCTTACTCTTAAGTATGTCGATCAAGTGCAGAAATATCAAATGTAGTGGAATGTTGTGATGAATATTTGTATTGCTTATATTATCTGATTTGAATGCTGTATGGTGTGTGCTTTCATGTTATTGAACTGATCTGTAAGTGTGTACTTGATGTGGATGACAACCTGCTGAAGACTCTGGGGGACGCGAGTGATAGTGTGAGAACGTGGAGTGGTGTGTCCAATGGTTCCCAGTAGCTCTTGTGTTGTTTGTGGGGTGTTTAAAAACATGTCAAATGAAGGGAGTTCTCTAATAAAGTTCATTTGAATAGATGCTTAGTTGATATTTACTTGGGTCAGTTTGTCAAATAAAAAAACATCTAATTCGATTCACATATCTAGGGACCTTGGGCTCTGCTGGTCGAGGTCTCCGTTTGAACCCTGACTGAAGTCTGTTCTGAAGGACGAAGACGGAAGTTCCAACACTTTCAGTGTGTGGCCTTCTCAGACATGACATGGGGTAGTACCTGTCTTTTTGCTGCTTTTGATGGCTTGTCAGAGTGAATCATCCCTTTTTGATTATTCACAGCTACTCTTAAGGTTAGACGGAAGGTCTAGAGGGGATCACTGTCTATAGAAATCCTTCAATACATGAGCTCAGCAGTGTGGCATTACCTCTCCAAACTGTATTTTTTAAGCCTTTAATTTGGCTTAAACAATCAGACAACTAATAATATATTAGGTAATTTTATGGCATTTGTTCGGTAAGTTTTAGATGACCATACACACTTAGTGGCCACTTCAGAAGTACACCTGTACATTCTATTGTAAAGTTATACAGAAGTTATGTCATAAATGTCACTTTCAGGAAGTTGAAAATGTTAAATTTTAAGGGTTTCCTCAGATCCTCAGAAAGTTTTAAAAGGCACTGACTTTTTCTTTTTTAAGGTCTTAATTGGTATTAAAATACCTTAAATTGGTCTTTCAAAAGTCTTAAAATTGTGAAGACATGGAAAGTAGTATTTTATAAATATTTTTCTTCCAATGAATCGTACAATCTCAAAAGGCACCAGATTCATTTTTAAAAATATGGCCTTAATTGGCGTTAAAATGTCTTAAATCAGTATTTCAAAAGTCTTAAAATTGTTAAGATACGGGAAGTGTGATTTTATAAATATTTTTTTTTCCTGATGAATCGTAAAATCACAAAAACGTACTGTTTTTTGTTTTTGGAAAATTAGGCCTTAACTGGTATTAAAATGGCTTAAATCAATCTTTGAAAAAGTCTTAAAATTGTCAAGACATGGGACATAGGTTTATATATTTTTTCTTGTGATGAATCGTAAAATCTCAAAATAATTAGTAACATTTATCTTTTTCCAATAAATGTCTCTCACATTAGCAGCACCAAACGTTATGTTTTATGTTGTTATAAATATTTGGGCACAACTGTCACTATCTTTAAGTAACTGATGGCGATTTATGTTTTTTTCTTCAATATTTATAACTGTAAATTTTGTCTTAAATCTCGTTCTGCATTAAAGTCTTAAATCTAACTTGCCTTAAATTAAAGGACCACTTATTTTTGTAGGCAGCCGGAAATTTTTAATGCAAGCATGTTTAACACTGAGGTTGTAGTTTGCGTTATACTGGACTGGATTATATTAACGTGTTTCTAATTTTTTTCCCTTCCTATCTACATATGAGTGGGGCAGACTATTAAACTCCTCTGAACATAATGCAGACTCATCACTACCTGTAGAGGTCAGTTTATTAAGTATTAACAAAAACAAAAATTACAGGCATCGTAAAAGTAGGCTTCATGGCAGGTGTGTTGGATTGCATCAGATTATACAGGTGTACCTAATAAAGTGGTCACTGAGTACACATTATGGACAGTTTGCCTGGCAGTCTTAACAATACAAGTGAGGTTCCCCCCCCCAAAAAAAACATTTAGATTACTCAGTTTAATGAAACAAGGTAGGTATATAATTTAGCAGAGATCTTGTAGTCAGTACTTTGGAGTCAGTTCATGCAGGTTGTTGTTTGTCGAACCAGTGCCAAATGCACTGTAATTTGACATTACATCAGCAAGTCCCAGGACAGATACCAGTCAGAGAAAGTACATTAAACTTATGTGATACATCAAATGACATCTGCTGTTGTAGGATTGGTAGCTGAATGTCTTTGGCACCTTTGACACTTAACTTCTTGTCATGTGTTAGTCAGCCGTCATGTTTATTTGAATGTTGGGCACAAGTGAGACACTGCGGGCCTGCCTGTGTCCTGTCCTTACTCTCTGCTCTCCTCCTCAGTGTCTCTACTCTTCCTCTTCCCAGTGCTCTTCTTTTTCAAATCCCTCTGCTCCTGGTTCAGTTCTTCACTTTTATTTTGTATGTAGATGGACTGAAATAAATAAAGGCAAATTAAACATTGAGTTTGCTGTCTGCTGTAGAATATATACCCCTACATAGCTCCAGTATACTGCATTACTAGGATGAAATGAGTGGTCTATGGTGACTGGTGAAACTACATGTATTTGATTTTGACTTTTCGACAATATCCTGTTTAAGTCCTTTCTGACAATCCAATGGAAGTAACTCACCAGTGCAGTACTGCGACGAGCAACAAGCTTTACATCTTCTGAAGACACTGTGCTTCTTTTAGCATGTCTGAAATCAGAGTTGAGATTGTAAATCAGATGTTTTATGAAAATTATAACAGATTATTACATTTGTTCTGCTAGGTTGGTGTAAGACACATGAGCAAAAGACCTCACCAGGTATTTAATATATTGAAAGACAAAACAAGGTGAATTCATCTGTTAATATGCCAAAAAAAAAAGATCCTCACCTTGCAAAGGCCTCCAGGTCTTTAGCAAATGTGTCTGAAAAAAGGTGAGGGGATGTAAAGTTAAGATTGACCTGTTGGTAACATTTTGTACACCACTATTTACATACATGAGTAGTGTACATGCCTGTATATACATGAGTTGGAACATCATAAATGTTCTTTATGGTTAGTTGCACATATTTCTCATTACACTCCACACCATCAACACAGCAGCAGTCTGTGTGGACTGAGCTGGATAATGTTTCATCGTGAAAAACGACCACATTGTTTCCAAATTTATCTTCCATACTAAAACTCAACCAGCAGCTAAACCCTGAAAGTCTGAAGCTATGTATACATGTACCTTTTTTTTTTTTTTTTTTTTAACAAAATTGCAACATTTAAGTTGACACCAATTTTCTACGTTTTACATCTACAATTTTAAAAATATTTATAAAAAGACCAGAGCGTATTCCCATTTTAGCTGAAGGCCTATCCAGGGGTTTCTGACTTATGTCATGTCATACATATGTAAAAGAGTGTGCTATTTGTGGTGACAATACAATGAACACTGGTTGCCTGAACAAATCTGCAGAAGATTGCCAGAGATGAATCGGGCAAGCAACCCTGATGGGACCTAAAGTGTGAAGTGGATAGTGTTGTCAAAAATACTGATTTATCACTACATATCGATTCTGAATATTTGAAATCTCTCAATACCAGCTGCACTTTCTCACCCACTCTCATTTTTAATGTCATTCTGCTGTTGTCTGCTGCTAACCAAAGACGGAAAAGTCATCGTTGTCATGATATAGCCTTGTCATATTTATCTTTTAATAAAAATTTTAAATCTTATGCCCTCAATGTCATTTGCCCCCCATTGTATTGAAAATATTATCAAATATGGATATTTTTCAAGGTAATGTATCAAAGTTATAAATTACAGTATCCTGACTGCACTACTGAATAGTAAGCTGTGGCCAGATGCAGAGGACAGGGTTATTTAACACTGCTCAGTATACTAAATCTGCATAAATTACAGCAGCAGCTATCCCATACATGTGCATACGGTGCATGTATATACATATTTTTTGTACTACATTACTGGAATTACTTTAGTTTGTGCATTTCACTCTGCAATAAAGGAAAAAAGTAAATGAAACAGTGAAGCCTACTGCATTATTTCTGATTAATTTCTGTGACATATTTTGAAAGATAACTGATATAAAACGTAAGGCCGCCCTGTTAATATATTAATGTAATTATTCTTTGAGTAACTAAGTAATTTTTGTTTGGTTGTTTTGATTATTTTGGGGAGATTTTTTTGGCTTTATTAGACAGACAATCAGACATTAGAGAGGTGCAACAAATCATGCTGGCTGGGTTCAAACTTGGGCTGTTGTGATAATTAAATGGTCAGTGTCTTGAACCCTTTGAGCACCAAGATGTCTCCGTTTTCTTCTTGGTGGATAAAATTTGTGATGGTAGAATGAGTTGATGCTGAAACATCTATGACGTGTTTTGCATTAGGGTATTCCGGATGTGAGGTTTAATTGTTGTACTGAGCTGCATGTTGGTGGAGAACTGTATATTGATAAATAAATATCGATAAATGCATGTACAATGTAACTGTATAAGCCAATTCAATGCATCAATAAAGCTATGTATTGTAAGTATTACATATATCCAGAGGTGGAATGTAGAAAAGTACATTTACTCCGGTATTATAACTAAGTACAATTTCGAGGTACTTGTACTCCCATTTCATGCTGCTTTATACTTTTAACTCTACTTCATGTCAGAGGGAAATATTGTGCTATTTACTCCACCACAGTTGATGCGATTTAGTCACTAGTTACTTTAGATTAGTATTAGTACAAAATATAATCAGCTAATAAATGAGGATGAATTATTACTGAATACTACAAATATAATAAACTATAATGCGTCACTTGTTATAATCCAAAGACATAACATACATTATTCTGAAAAGGGTCTGTCGACACAGTGAGCACTTTTACTTTTGGTACTAGGCACATTTGACGCTAACACTTGTGTTCTTTTACTTGAATAGCGTATTGAATGCAGGACTATTATTTATTGTGCTGCTATTTTTACTAACGTGAAAGATCTGAGTACTTCTTCCACCACTGCATGTTTCAGAGCTATTACTGGATTGTACAAAGTGTACAAATGCACCCAATGAACTCGTACGTATGTTGATTTAAATAACTAGATAGGTTGTACAAGAAGTATTACACTTTGTAATGATGTGAGTCATTTTTTATATTTTAGTACATGTACTAATGGAGATTTTTAATTCCCAAGGCTCTGCTGGACAGATAACACTAAAGAAACAAATCTAAACATATATGATCTTTATGCAAACAGCAAGCTAGCTGCTATTCACAAGTTAAAGCTGTGCATTTGACAAGAAGATGCCTGTGAGTTTTAATTTATATTTTATGTACTGTACGTTTCTGATGGTGCATGACAGTATCCTTGTTGACACCCACCACATTGTCTGTAAGCTGTCTCAGCTATTGCTGCTATGACTTGTCGACTGAACTCTCTCCGGTGATCCTGTCCCATCTCCTGACACAGGCGACCCACAGTATAATGGACTGCTGCCTTTAACCTCTGAAAGTCAAAACATTCAATGAGATTACATGACATTAACATGACGCTATGCACTTTCAACTTTAACGCAGTTTTTTTTTCTAAACTGGGGATGCACAATAATATGGACTTTAAAATTAACTATTAGAATCAGCCAACATGCTTTTCCTTATATTGCACAATGAATGAATATTACATACATTGAAAAGCATTGTATTTCATGTCTCCATCTGCTGGTGGGCCATCATGATAAGAGTATGCATGTATAATATGATGTCAATTCCACTACAGAACAGACTTGAAGATCAATAAAATAAGGTGGAGAAAAAAGGACATATCAATATCTGTATTGGTTATTGGTCATACAAGTTGTTATATATCGGCATTAAGTCCAATATCCTGCATCCCTATTTTTTACCTGTCTGCTGCCAGCAGTGAAAAGTAACTAAGTACATTTACTCAAGTACTGTACTTAAGTGCAATTTTGAGCAGGGGCAGAGCCAGATGTTGTAAATATTTGGGGGCTCAGCTCAAAGCCAGGGGAGTCCAAGGACATGTTTCTCCAAGGGAGATTTAATGGCAACTGTATATACACTATTTTTCAAACCACTGGTGATGCTGCTTACAGTCTGGCACCTGGTCGCTAAGTTTTAGTAACATCCCAACCTCACCTGTGCGCTGTGCCAAGGAACCTCCAGAACACAGGAAAATAATAAGACAATAAGAAGATACAGGCAGAGGGCAGAGTCTCTGCAGATAAATACACTGCCACACACTTCCTGTAGGTCATAAGTGACACTTGAGAGGGATTACTTCTGTATGAGTCTGTATATTGTTCCCAGGAAAATCTGACTTTTGAGAGAATATTCAAGGCTGGAGCACCAAAAGCTACCACCCCAGTTCTGCCACTGATTTTGAGGTACAGTAATTTCTTTATTAAATGTTTCATATTTCTGCTACTTTAGACTTCTATTCTACTAAATTATAGAGGGAAATGTTTTACATTTTACCCGATGACACTTACCCAATACCTTTAGTTAACCTTACTTTGCACAGAAACCTGAAGCGACATCACTTTTCTTGTGCTGCTTCTGGACGCCTTTCACAAGTATATAATACTCTAAACCCTGAGCAAATTGGCTTGATTTCTTTCAAAAACATGGGAAGAGACATGTCCCACAAATTCCAAAAAATTTATAGATTTTCAAAATTATTATTATAAAAAAGAAAAAAAAATAGGGAAAAAAGAAAAGAGCTTGGGAAAAACAACATCCAATTATTATTATTATTATTATTACATATTTAAAATCACGATACAGAATAGTTATACTTTTAAGCACTCTTACCAGGTCATTTCCTTGTTTGTTTTTAACTGTCTTTCTTCCTTTTTCCCCCCATTAATTTTCTTGTTTTTAATATTCTCTTTTTACTAATTTCTTGCAATTTTTGGGGGGTCGTTTCTTCTTTCATGGTTCATTTCCTTCTTCCCATGTGTTTGAAAGAAATCAAACCAAATTGCTCAGTTTTCAAACGGTTAATATAAAATATAATCAGCAAATAAGTTATGATGTAACATTAATATTAGGGCTAAAGATAGGTCTTTATTGATCCTTTCTTACATGTCAATATATATAGTAAAATAACGGCAACATTTAAGCAATGTATATATGAAGCATCAATAATTATAGTTCAGTAATATATGTGTACTTTTACTTTTTGTGCTTTAGTTATATTTTGATGCTAGTGCTTTTCGACTTTTACTTTCCAAGAGCATAGTCTATTTTAAATTAAATAACATTTTAAATAACATTGCAAGAGATTGGTAAGGTCTAAGTTCGCAGTTAAAACTGAAAAATAAAGGAGACTTTGGTTACAAATGCAGTTTGAATAGGAAAAATGTGTTGAGCCATTGTGGAGATACCAGTGTCTAAAGTTAAGGAAACTGTCTTGCCCACAAATATGAGGACTTAACTTTTATGTTAGATTTTAAAGAGTATAACATCATTAGGGTTTGGGTTGTAGGTTGTTAATGTCATTATACTGACCCAGCGAAACATACAAGGAATATTAACCATGGGTAAAATGACTGCTGAGAACGGAGATGTCTTTTGACAGGTCTCCTTGTTGTGTCATACTGAGCTGACAGGACCCTGGGACCAGATACACTCACCTGACCGATTATTTCTACACTGTGTTAACGCTACTTTTACTTAAATAAAAGATATGTATCCCACCAGCCTGCTGCTGTAACGTTAAACAACAGCATACAGATGTGAAACGTTAGCTAGCTAACGTTAGCCAAACGGTCTTACCTGCTGCGTTTCTTCTTTATCAACGGACATTTTCAGGCAGGGAAACTTTCGACTGCTGCGGCTTCAATTATATAACAAAGTCCTCACAAAACCAAGGTGTAACAGACAAAACAAGACGCAGTTTGTACACACATATTTCAACTTGTTCGCTAAAGGTAACAGTTGGCAGGAAAAACAAAAACTCGCGGCACACATTCACCAACAAAACAACGACTCCTGAGTTTAATTCAGTGTTTAATGTACAGCACCACCGTGTGGCCAGGAGGAGGTACTGCAGCGCTGCAGCGTTTAATGACACACATTACAATCAGATTACATGCTCTTCATGTGGTTTATTAAAGCAGGCTCCTCTCATGGAAATACTGAGGATGAAGTTCCCTGGTTCTGACACGGTTTCAAAGATCACAGAGTTCTTTTGTAAACTTGCTTGCAGACTTGATCCTGGCAAGTAAGTTCCTGAAAGGAGAAAACATGAAATTAATACATTTTCCAACATTTATTGTTAGAAAATGACAACAGTGTGCTCATAATTAAAGGAATGTCATAAGTTTTCTCATGGAGAAGTGATTTTTTTCTTGTGTTTAACTCATTAATTATATAATTCTATATGTGAATGCGTCCACAAAATACTTCATATAAATCAGCATAACTTATGACACAGTGTTGATCACACACATTAACTGGATTGTAAAAGGCTATCAGAATTAAAAATGCAGAGTCATACCAGATGGAGCTCGTCTCCATTAATCCAGTGAGTCCACCCTCGGTTCTTCTTCTCTCCTTTCTGAACACACACCAGCTTATCATTGTCCCAATTGACCACAGTCTGATAGGGAACAAAAATAAAATGTATATATAATATAAATGTAAATAAAACTCTTTATTTTTATGCTTCATGCTGCTGCAACTTTTTAAAAATATTGTATTTTACTTGATTTTATGACTTATGGTTTTACAATTGTATGATTTTTGCTGCATTTCTTGTTTGAAAGGTGCTAGATAAATAAAGTTTATTATCATTTGTTCTTATTATTACAGAAAAATACATATAAATATGGTTTGTGATCACCACAGAGTCACAGACAACAGTGTTTACTACAGTATTACACTTTATTAAATCCTTTATTACCTGGCACGTCCTGTTGTCCATCCCTTTGGTCACCTCTTTAAACTCCTCTCCAATTTTAAATGAAAGGTCATAATTTCTGAAAGTACTGAATGTCTTGATTGAGAAACTGTCTCCGTCTTGCTTAATCACTTTCTGGGGCTTCAACACCGAGGCAATCCTACGTGTTGCAAAATCAATGCCTGTGTGTCAAATTGAGAGGAGCTGGTTAGAACAAGGTACTGTTTGCGTTAACTGCAAACACGTCCATCCTGCTCTGATCAGGACATAAATTAACATTAACCTTCACTGTATGTGTAACGCCCTCAAGGTCACTGACAAAAAGAAATGCACACTCAATTCTCGATCTATCCAAATTACATAAATCATGAACAGATATACCGTTACTTTCCTTAATGTATATTCCACATTGATTCAGTTGTCAGCTGTGAGCATGAATGTTCGAAAACTCAAACCCAAATGATGCTGAGAACAATTCAACATTCACAAAAGAAACATTACTCAGTCAGCTACACATAAGGGTTTCCTCTCATATCATAATTAAACATTCATTTAAATTTCAGTGTGTTTAAAGAAGCTGTGACACTCACCAAGTGCAGCCATGTAGCCCTCGAAATTGGTTGTGCTGACCATGTCCCACGTCCCACTGTAGTCGACAGGCATCTTGGATGTTGGTCTGACTCTCTGGAAGACTATCAGGAGTGATCGGATTTAAAGTGCATGGGTGGGATGTTTCATTGTGTGTCAATTTGGGGCAGAGATGATGAGTTGTCGCCAGCAGCAGCTATTTAAGACACATACTGTACAAAGGAGACACACTGTACGGCGGAACAGGACTTTTTACACATAATATGAGGAAACTATTCTGTTCCTGTTCAAACAAAAGCCTCCACACGGGGTGGTATTTTAAAATCTTACAAGTGGGCTGCATCTTTAACATTTACGTACTGCCAGCTGTGACCAAAAACATAATCTTAAAGTTTAAATGTACGTGCAGATGTTGGGCTTTCAGGGTAAATAACACACAGCACAGGTCTCTGTGCATGTGCAGTGTGAAATACAATCCTTCCTCCTGCTGTTGGAGCTGTTGGCTGTTCTTCAGCTGAACACATCCAGCCATCAGGAGCAGTGTTACAGTATCTGTCTGCCTGAGTGTGCAACATCCATGTTTCTCTACATGCTAATCCTCATGGCGTATCATAGCAGCAGATGGCTACCGAGGAGTCAGAGGTTAAAATTGTAAGTGACAGTCATGTTTTTTGTTTTTGACAGAAAAATACTCTTAATTCAAACACACTCATTGCAACAGCTTTTAAAACGGATACTTTGTTCTATTTGTAGTCAGATAGTGAATGCAGTGTTTGCGGCACTTGTCCTGGTTCCTCAGTTCTACATCCTGGGAAGGTAACTGGGACAGAGGTGCTGGCATTGAGCCGTAGAGCCCATGGGTTACTTGTACAAAAGGGAATGCAGCATTAACAAAAGGGAACGCAGCTTTAATCATGGTTTCTGTTCTCTTTAAAGGCCCAAATCCTCACGATACTGCAGACAGCCTCTTCTGAACAACCTGTCAGCCTCCATCGCCTTGTCCTTCATAGCTACAGGTAAATCAGACACATTTCAAAAACACAAGCCGAGCGTACTACAAGCTAAGAATGATTTATATAGAGCAGGCACAGTCAACTTGCTTTGCCAAAGGGCCACATTTGGCAGTCAAAGGGCAAGCATTGACATTTATCAGTATGTATATCAAGTGAATTGCCTGTTTTCAACTGTTCAACATTTGCTGTCCTCACTCATCTGTCCCTTTTATGTACTCTAGCGCCTTCAAAGTACAGAAAATTGACCAGTGTGAATAAGGTTTGACCCACAGGCTGTGAGTTGAGCATCACTGATGTGGACTAACTTCAAGTCTTTCAACAGGTTTTGCAGTGATATTCACATTAATAGACCCGGTTCCTCAGAGCTTGTGGGCTGCCTATCATCTGTTTGGGCTGCTGACGTGTGGACAAGGACTATGCACCGTCATCCTGACGCTGACAGCAGCAGCATGTGTAAGAAAGAGACCACAGTGTTATTACATTCTGTAGAGAAACTGCAGCATCAAAATGATTTCTATTTATATATTTGTATGTTCACAGGCCAAAACCACCCCTGAGCTGTACTACATGTCCCTTATTCTAACGGTCGCAGCTATTGTCAGCACAGGTGAAGTACTTTTCTTATGAATTATGTGGAGGATGAAAAATGACTTAAGTATCAATAAATAAATAAATTTGTAAGCAAATAAATGTATGAATAAATAAATGTAAGTATGAATTAATTTTGAAATACATATGGAAATAAATCATTAAATGTAGGAATAAATACAGGAATAAATAATTAAATAAATAAATGCAAGAATAAATTAATTTTGAAATATATATGGAAACAATTACATGTAGAAATAAACACAGGAAGAAATAAATGAATAAATGCACAAATAAATCATTTTTAAAATACATATGGAAATAAATAATTACATGTATGAATAAATACAGGAATAAGTAAATAGATATATAAATGCTGAAGTAAATAAAAAATTATAAATAAAGAGGTAAATATGGAAATAAATAAATACAATAGATATATGCAAAAATAAATAAATAATAAAAACTTGATTATTAAACAGGACATGAATAAATAAATATCTTAAATTTATTTCTCTACTTTTGTACATTTTTTGTATCCTTGTGTCTGTGTGTAAATGAAGTAAGAGGTCCTAACCTTTGCATTTATATTTTTATTTCAGCATTTATTTATTTCAGCATTTATTCATTCTTTTATTCATTAATTTTCATATTTATTTATTCCCGTATCTATTTCTACATCTACGTATTGATACTACTCATTTTTTATCCTCCATACATTCACACACTGCATTCTTTCAGTTCAAAGGAGTAACACCTGCTTGTGTCTGTTCAGGTTATTTCATGGTGAGAGGAGGACTCTGGCTGGCTAAGAGGAAGCCCGTGACCAACCCGAGCAGAAACAATGAGCAGTAAAGCGGTCCAGCTGTCCCACGCTGACATGCGATACTTTACATATTAAGATTTCATGTGGTTTCCATGCCAACAGCAGCTGGTAACTTTAAACCATGGGAAACAGAAAAAAAAGAGAAAGCGACTTAATCCCTCTCACGTTTTAAAGCTCACTTCAGAGAAACATCACACAGCAGGTGTTTGTCTCGGTTCAGAATGGTGTTTGCTTTTTATTTGTTGATGGAAATCTGTTTCATGTAACAATCAATCATGGGACGTTAATAAATTCAGTGTTTAATTATTATAACAGTGCTGAATTTGATAGTTATCTCACTAGAAAAGTAAAGCTACATAAGATATGTTGTGGTAGGAAAGCTAAAAAGGAAATTCAGTTTTTAATATTCCCACCTAATGACCCAAACTTTCAATGAAACTGGAAAGAAAATCAAATAAATAATAACCTAAATTATATCACATGGTGCCAGTGTGATCTAGTGCATCTAAGTGCTCCCCCTTTAAGTGCATGGAAATATCTTGTAGATTTAGTGACTGCTCATCACACACACTTCTTCAGACTCTTTTCAAAAAGTTCTTCACAGACCCATATGGTTGTTTGTCTTATAAGACCAAGACACAGGACAAACAAAGGCACAATAACATGACTGCTGAAACTCAGTAGCACTTCACTTTAATTCAAAGACTGTGTATAAATCAACCTTGAAATAAAGCTGCTCTTGTTTGGACATATACAAAAAGCACCTCAAGACCACAGGCACCGAATATTCTAAAGGAATATTTCACCCCAAAATGACCATTTGTATAACAAATACCTTGAATTCGTGAAAAAATCATTTTTTCTGCACACCTATAGGCTGAATAGAGAATCTAAAAAAAGAAAAAACATTCTTCGTGAATTCAAGTAAACGGGGACAGCGTTTAACACAGCACATTCTCACTCCGACCTCATCATACATTGACGTTTGGTCATGGACTTTCCACGTCCACATACAGTATGATGTGCAAGGTACCCTGGGTGTGTTGGCTGTTGTAGTTCTGGGACACTGTGTCAAGTTCTGCCTGTTACATACATTATCTTCTTTCAAGATACACTTCCGTTTTCACAGGAAATTTTACGCTTACATACAGTCTCTTTCAAAACAAACGCACTTTAGGAAAAAAGAGTTTGGCTTTAGAATCCATACGGGACACAAACACTGTTCTCTGGGGTGAAAGTCAGTGCTTGTTTGACCCATCTACCACCCCTCCCGCCTGCCCCAGTCTGACTTTTGCTGCCTTAACTTTCGTCCTTGTCCCACCCTGTTTCCTCCTGATGCTGCCAAGCGCCGTTAAACTATAGCGGCAACCAGCAGTGTAATATGCCAGCCTTGAAGGACACCATTTTTTGTTGGTTTCTGACGCCGCAAGTCACTGCCCAAGCACCAGATTTTGACGACTGTGGAGTAAGACGGGGCTCTTTAACAACAGCAAAGCTAGAACAAAACATAATGTTTTAGCTAAATTACGTGTTTGAGCATATGACTGGATAAATGACACTAGGATAATAATGGCATAAAGTGTTTGAGCATTTGTAAAATTATGTTTTGATATGGTTTTACTGTTGTTGAACATGGCCCCCATTTACTTCAGATTATGAAGAATGTTCTTTTTCAATTCTCTGTTCACCCTGGTTGCATGTGAGAAAAACAAAAGTCTTCTTCACGAAGGTAAAGGTAACACACGGTGAGTAACTGATATAGAAACTGTCAATCTGTGGATGAAGTACTCTTTAAGTGGAATGTGAATGGGTCAGGAATGTGCTTTTTTTTTTTTGAAGCACCAAATATCTTGAATTATCTGAAACATTTCAATAACACACGTTTGTATTTCCATTATTAACATACAAAAAATGTATAATGAATGGGACCAGTAACATTTCAGTCTTTTTAAACTCACTGAGGACATTTTAAGTGGGTCACCGCCACTCAACAATAGAAAACATACAATCGAGAAGTGTAGATTACAGTAAGCTGCATACCTGCAAATTCACACCTGAGATCATACAAGATATGCACACAGTGCTACATACCCTGCACTTAGTAAACTGCAGACAGATACTTCACATGTTTGTCTAGATTTTCATTCATCTCACACATTATTAGGTTTAGATAAACTATAAAAAGTCTGTATATGCATTTCACACACACAAACACACCCAGAAAAAAAGATTTGAACGAGGCTTCAGTATAAAAGGACCATATCATAGTTTTTAACCCATTAAAGCTGGAGTGAGGAACTTTTGTCTCCCCCCTGTGGCAATGAGAGTAATTACACAAATGCTGTCAACAAGTGCTCATGTCATATGTCTGTAGGTGAGCTCTCTACATCTCCCCCACCTCCTAGAAACGCCATTTTGATAGTGTTATCAACTCTTTCCTAATGGGAGTAGCTAGCACTATCTCAAAAAGTTGCTAAAAGTCACCAGATGACGTCATATGTTCCTTTGCATATTAGTGACGTCATTGTACATTATCAGAAGCATTAAAACTTCAACAAAATATTTGAAAGGCAAGAGAGCTTTCAGCACCATTTTCTCACACTTCCAATCCAGAGAACAAAGACTGAAACTCACAACTGAACTCCTGCTGCAAGCAGCTTCTCCTCTCTTCCTGCGATCTCTCCCCTACTGCATAGTGCAAGAGGAAGGACGGGGAGAGACCTTGTGCTGTTGGCAGAGGGGTCGTGGACTGTGATTACTCTGAGCAGCACGCATGGGAATGAATTACAATACATTTCTCTCTTCTACTCTGATGAATTTGCCAAGTAGGTAACACTGTCTCTTCAAATCTTTTTCTGTTACTTTAATTAAAAATTCCTTTTCACTTTCTGGGTGGTTGACATAAAATGCATTACTTTGGCGCACCAGCACAAGAAAGTTGCCACAGTCCCCAAACACCACAACTCCAATATTCTGCATAATACAGAGAGCTTTATCTTATATGAAAAAGTCCCACACTTCAGCTTTAACTATAAATTGCAAATACTCAACATTTCTGCAATAAAACTGATGACATGCTGTGATTTCAAAAAAATATATGTATGGTTATGTATATGTGGTTCTATCTTGTGTTTACAGCCCTGTGTTGTAGTCTTTTATTTTTAATTTATTGCTGCTGCAGCAAAACCAATTGCCCCTCACGGACAAATAACGGTCTTAAATCCTGCTGTGTTCATATATATAGTTTGTGCTAAATAAGCTTCAATATGTAGAACTAAGGGTCCTTTAAGAGTTGGCTCATACTTTCTTTTGCACCAACCAGCTGTCTAATTCAAGCTGTTGTTGGTAACTTCTGAAATAAGCAACTTTAAGTCATATTTACTGAAACCGTCACTAAATTTAAACAGCAGTATAAGACAGATAATCTGCCTCCCTTGAATTACTTCTAATGGCATTAATACATGTGAAGGAAAACAACCAATCAGAGCTGAGGAGTCTCTAATGCAGCTGTCAATCATGTCAGTCACAGCTTGTGATTTCTCTCCATTTCTCTCCACAAATGTTCTCAGAAACATATTTTAGTGTACTGTTTAGCTGTAAAATGAGACACTTGGTCCAGGCAGTGGGTGGTGCTTCACTCAACCGTTTCCAACATGGTAGCCAAGGCACAAGCGTTCTCATTTTACAGCTAAACAGTACACTAAAATATGTTTCTGAAAATGTTTGAGAGAAACAGCCAATGCAGCGATAGAATCTTGATTCATATTTGATCAGTCCTAGTTTGACAGTTTGACCGAAGTTAAGGAGCAGTGATTGTGAGCTGTGATAGGCTCTCGCAAATGCCATCAGAAGAGGTAGGAAGAGAAGGAGGATCATGATTTTATTATGTAATACTGTGTGGATGTAGTGACAGTTTCAGGAAGTTATTCTCATAAAAGTTACCAACTATAGTTTTAAAGCAGCTTCAAAAACATTTGTCTGATTGAAAGTTGGAATGTGATTACTATCCTAAAAGTGCATCATAGTCTATATACCAAACAAGTCTGCCATCAGCAGGCTTCACCCCGGTGACGGGCCACTTGTCTGGGTTGTCCTTCACTCGGCTCAGCTGGGTGATCAGTTCATGCTTGCCTTTGCCCATCACTAAAACAGCGACCGTGCGAGCTCGGTTAATGGCACTGAAAGTGAGGCTCATGCGCTGGTGAGGCTTGACAGGACTCTCAGTGAGGGCCACCAGACCTTCCCCAAGTTCGTCCACTTTATTGCCAGGGAACAGAGAGGCAGTGTGGCTGTCATAGCCGACTCCCAGCAGTACAAAATGGAAGCTGGAGCCATTTACCAAATTGCTGACCTCTTGCTCATACAGCCGTGCTCCTCCGTCCTCCTCCACACACAGACGCTGGTTGAGCTGCACTGGCATGGGGTGGATGTTGTAATAGGGTATCCTCACGTGTTGCAGTAGATGGTTGTGCAGGCTGTGGAAGTTGGACTCCATTTCAGTCAGAGGCACGCATCGTTCGTCTACCATCCACACATGGGTATCCCTCCAGGGGAAGGAGAAGTGGTGCAGGGCTAACCTGTGGAACAAAGCGAGGGGAGTGGACCCACCAGAGAGGGCAAGATGGAAAACACCCCCCTCACGCACTGCTGCCTCTGCTGCTTCCTCTATGTCTGCAGCTAGCCTCTCCACCAGTTCCTCAGCCCAGGCGGACACCATGTCAGCACTACGAAATTTGCCTTGCATTACTTGGAAACCGTCTGCTGATGTTCCAGACATCTGATCAGGGCTGATTATCACCACCTCACTGTTGTAGCTAATGTCTTTCCCTTTTATACGGACATCCAGCAGGTCTCCATTGTCAGCACCCCCGGGGTAGATGCGGGGAAAAGAACTGGCTAAGCTTCTCAGCAGTGGTGTCCAAAAACCCCAGGAAGCCAGCAGGTTTTCAGCACTGATAAAACTGTTCTTACATCCAGCGAAAATGTGAGAAATAAGTTCTGAATATGCTTCCTTCTGCTCTCTTGGAGTTTGCACATAATAGTCTGAAATAGGCAAACCTAGAACATTGACATCTTTATGCTCCGTCACTTCCTTCCACTCATCGTCTATTAAAACTGGCTTGAATAAATTCTTACTTACAAGAATTGCTGGATATTGAAGGTTGCCATGCCCAAAGAAGAAAACTATCTGTTTGGGCTTGCAGTGAACGCTGTTGTGGTTCTGAAGACAAAATATGTCATTCTTGAAAAGTATACGCGCATACCCCACCCGTTCATCTAACATCTTCCCTGAGATCAAAAGAATTGGCACACCTTCATACTGGGTCTCATCGATGTGTGCCAACACAGCTGAAAGACACAAACAGGATCACTTATTAGCAGAAGTGTATTTGTTGTATACCAAGTGTTTAACGGCAGTAAAGAATACTTAAATCACAGTGATTAAAAGAAAAGCGGTCACCTGCAAATGTTGGTGTGAGACTGATGTGATCTTTTGTCTTATTCAACTCTTGCTGAACTGCTGTCTTGTACGCTTGGTACTGGCCAATCACGGCTTGATTCTTTCCTACAGGCAGCAGGGAACTGAAAATCTGCAGCTTATTTTGAAGAACTTCCTCACTGCTGCTCAGATTCACTGGAAGCCTCATGGTCAGCAGGGTCATAACCTCAGTCAGGTGGTTCTGCAGCACATCTCTGATCACCCCATATTGGTCATAGAAGGGCATACGACCTTAAGGAGAAAGAGAGGATGTGAACACATGATTAGGAGTTCTTGCTCCTTTTTCATATCTCAAAAGAGCATTTCTATATTAATTACTCAGCCATTGTTAGGTTGAATTCATGAAGACTTTGTTTTTCCGGCATGCCTTCACTGTGAACAGAGAATCCAAAAACTGAGAAAATTCTTAATTAAGTTTTAGGACAACATAACAGCAAAACTTTATCAAAACATCAGTTTACAAACTCTCACACAGTTTGTGCAGAATAATCCAGGTCTTATTTATCCAGTCATATGCTCAGTACTTCCCAAACAAGCAGACTTGGATTATACTGCATGAATTGTGTGAGTGGATGGAAACTTTAATTGACCTTTCGCTAAGCCCCGCCCTTTTGTGATGGTCCAACAAGCTGTCGAAGTAAGCATGGAGCCCACACTGTAACTAACTGCACTTCCTGAAGAAATATGATGATATTTTTGGAAAAATGAAAGAGTGATTCCAGAGAGAAGCAGACAGAGGGGTCTACAGTCTGTGTTTGAAGGATATATCCAGGATGTCAAACTGACTCAGCAGCAACAACAGGTTATAAAGACAAAGATAGTTAGAAGCTAAAGCCGAACTATAGGCTACAGATCACAGTGTAAAAGTGAACCACCACATCACTGCTGATCGCCACACAAGACAATGAATATAAAGTGAAACTTCGCTGATATTGAACCAGCTGTGTGGCATCGCAGTGTGTGCAGATGAACAGTGTTTGGCTTCCCCCCCGTGCCGCTGCCAGCACCTGGACCTCAGACACCGGACAGGCAGGGATCTCCAAGGGAAGTCAAACATCCTTCATCTGCACACACTGCGATGACACACAGCTGGTTGAATATCAGAAAAAGTTTCCCTGCTTCCCTTCACTGATTCCTGCA